>NC_056628.2:20215075-20515075 GCF_002870075.4 Lactuca sativa | reverse complement strand
CACTCCTTATTCTTTATTAAAACCCTTAATTTTAAATTTAGAAAAAATATTTTCATGTAAAAATCTTTCAAACCCTCAATTTGAGTCCGGATACCCCCGAAGGTGTGTCTGAATCCCTCAAACCAAGGCTCTGATACCAACTCGTAACATCACAAAATCCAAGGTCAAAAAATTCATTTTTAATTAAATAAGTATAAACTAGTAGTCTGAAACATCCATAGTGTTAACTCATTTCATAATCAAAAACCGGTATTTCAAATAACTAAAACATGTCATAGAAAAGTGATATAAGAGTACAACTCCCAAAGATCTCATAATGCGGAAATCATAGTGTGATGCGATGCGATCCTGCCAGCTCCGTTCCTTTTGAAAAAGACGTACCTGAAACCAAAACTGTAAACCGTAAGCACGAAGCTTAGTGAGTTCCCCCATCATACCACATACCATACAAATATCATACTATCAGACATATTTGGGTGCCCGACCTACCCCTTCAGTCTCTTTCAACCGGTAACCACCTAACATATTTGGGTGTTGGCCTACCCTTTCGGTCTCTTTTAACCGGTAACTGCCTAGCATATCTGGGTGTTGGCCTACCCCTTCGGTCTCTTTCAACTGGTAACTGGGGACTATTTCACCCCTACCACTACCACGTACTACCCTAGCATATACACATAAATCACATACTGCCTAGCATATCTGGTGCTGGCCTACCCCTTCGGTCCTTTTGACCGATAACCGGGGACTATTTTACCCCTTACTTCTACCATATAACATCCTATCTCATAAACACATAAGTCATATACTGCCTAGCTTATCAGGGTGCTGGCATACCCCTTTGGTCCTTTCGATCGGTATTGGGGCCTATTCTACTCCTCCTACCACTATCACATAATATCATAGCATACTAGCACGTAAAGCATAACAGATAGTGACATACCAACTAATTATCACAAAGAAAATCATCTCTACTATAACTCTTACTAGTCGGCCGGCATTGGTGCCTTCGACCCACTTCTTCTGGAAGGTAACTCACTTCATACTGTTGAAGTCCACTGCAAGAGTTCCATAGTTGCTTCCATGGCTACTCCTCGAGCTATCAATACCCCAAAACATCACCCAATTAGCAATTGGGTCTCAAACCAAGATCCAAAATCCATACTTGGGGTGAAATGACCGTTTCACCCCCAACCCATCAAAGTTCATACTATAAAATCCATGAAAGCCCACCAATGGCCCAATTTTCCAAATTGGGCCAAAACCCTTTCATGGAACTACCCTTTAGAACCCATTTTGTACTTCATAACCCCCAAGGGTCAACCTTGGTTAAATTCAAGTTAAGGTCAAAGTCAACGCTCCGGGTTGACTCAACTCGTCGAGTTGTAATTCAACTCGGTGAGTTCCTATAAACCACAGAATCGTGACACTACGAATCAACTCGTCGAGTTCTACCTTAACTTGTCGAGTTCTTCCTTATAATAGAATCGATACTTTTCCCATACAACTCGTCGAGTTCCATGAACAGAATCGGGAATATTCGACCGAACTCATCGAGTTCCTCTATAAACCCGCCGAGTCCCTTGCATTTCTAGACTATACAGCTTTTTCCTCAAATCTAAGGTTCCAGAATACAGATCCATATTGTTTCCTTAACCTATTTCTGTAAAGTTGACAACTTGATAGCTTTGCACGCCTCAAATGGACCCAAACTCGAGATATAGAAATCTACTTCCATAAACATGGCCTTTTCCTAGACAAAACGGGTTTGAGACCCTTTTTATGATTTTAAGGGCCAAATATTACTGGAAAGTGGGAATCCTTAACATACAATCCGTTGAGGGTATCATTTTCCCATAATGGAGTCAAAAAGACCCATAAATCAAAACTAGAAGAGATCTAAGCTATGAATCAGCAGGTTAAGGACTTTTTACCTCAGAAAGCTACCAAAGATGGACAAGATCCCAGGTCTAATGCTTCTTCTTGAATCCCCAATTTTCTCCCTCTTCCATAATCTTCAAAATACACAAGATTCACTCAAAAATAACTCACAATCTCATCCAAAGCATTAGGGTTTCGTGGATTAGGGTTTAGGACTTGGAGGCTGGAAATGAGGTTGATAGGTGGGAATTAAGATGCTTAAATAGGGTGCAAAACCCTGAATTTAGGGTTTTCCTAAACCCAGACCAACTCATCAAATTGGTCCTCCCCAACTCGTCGAGTAGGTTTTTCAACCCGCGCCTAAACGTATTCCTACTCGTCGAGTTATCCCCCTGGACTCAACGAGTTGACCTTCAATTTGCATATTATCTTTCCTTAATTAGTATTCCAGATTTTGGGTGTTACAGTAAGATCCATTTGGTATACAGAGTTTACTATTTGGAAAAATCCACTTTAAAAACCTCACATATCTAGCCTAGACATCACTCTCGTAACTAAATCGATCAGTATAACGACTAGTATTAATGATAAATATTATTTATAAGTCTATAGTTACGACTAAGAACATAAATATATGTTATACTTAAAGCACAATAAGTATAACTCAACTTATAAGTTTTCTAGCGAAAAACCGAAAATTGCACGGGCAGAACTTTGAAACCGAAAGCTCTATTTTTACGTGCGCTTTAATGCTCCAGATCTTCGTTACCAACACTTAAAAACTCCTAAATTTGGGCCTAGGGAGTTTCAGGAAAATTTGAGAGAAAAAAAAAAAAAAAGAATTTGTAGTGAAAATGAATAAAAATCTGGAACTATATATAGGCAAAATCATAAAGTACATCGCGCCTGGTGACGTGGCAGCCCTACATTAATCCATGTTCCATTTGCTTGGGGAGGAAGGGAAGGTTTTTTGTCGGTGCCACATGTCACCCTCCTGGTGGTGCCACGTGTCTCTTTCCTGATGGTTAGAATTTCATATTTTTCGGAAAATCATAACTTTCATATACGAGCTCCGTTTTTGACATTCTTTATATCCCTAATTTCATATCGACGAGTACTATGAATTTCATTTAGATTTCGTCGGCTAATTCGCATTCTACTTTTCATTTTACAGCCCATAAGGAATACACTGCAAAAGAGCTTGCCAAATTCTTAACTTCTTCATACGAACTCCGTTCTCGACATTCTTTATATCGATGGATTCGTATTTATGAGGACATCAACTTTTGTTTTGATTGTTTTGTCTAACGAGCAACTGATTTTCATTTCGCTTTTTATGGCACAGACGTTGTATTGTGTCGAATGTGAAATTTCGAAAAATCATAACTTCTTCATACGAAGTCAGATTTCGTTGTTCTTTATACGCACGGATTCGTAATTATGATTACTACGACTTTTTTTTATTATTATTTATCGTAAATAATCTTCTATTAATAATATTGTTTTATCATTTAATGTTAATTTGTAATAAGAATTTCTTACAAGTATTTATTAGCTCGTAACACGTATGAAGAACATTATCTTATTCAAGGATTTTATTTGTATAATAATTATTATTATACTTTGAACTTCTAACCCAAAATTTACGGGAGTTACAATAAGTGGAAAAGGGGTGTGATGGATGTCGAAACTTAGAGTCAGAGATTGGCGGAAGATAATGGCGGTGATGGTTGGAGATGATGGAAATGATAGTTGAAGACGATAGAGGGGGTGGACAAATGTAGAGAAGGTTGTGTTCTCTAAATAAGAAATTTCAAGCTTTTAGGTTTCCTTGTTGGTGATTCTTAAATCATAATGCTAGTTAAATTTCATGAATTAAATGTTTATATGGTTTATGACTTTGAGATAAGCTTCTCTAATTTCCATACAATTTTCCATACAATTTATAAAGAAGCTACATGATTCAAGCTTTTGAATTGTTATAACCAAATTTTGAGTGAATCAAATCCCTTTCACCATAGACAATAATAATAAACTAACTACTACAATAATAATAAACTAACTACTTAGTCTAATGACTGAAATCTCAATATTAACTATTTAGTCTAATGATTGAAATCTCAATATTAAGTATCCTTATTTATTTATTTATTTATTTATTCAATTAAACCAAAAAAACTAGTAAACACTTACCCAAAAAAAAAAACCTTGTTACCTATTAATGTTGGGTTTTAGGGTTTTTTTTTTGAAAAATTTAAGAACTTTCCTGAAAATAAACAATCAGAGATGAATTTTTCATTAATAAGGATAAGATTTAAGGAATTTTTTTGAAAAAAAATTATTTTTAATTTTTGTGATCTCTTTAATAAATATCATAATTATCTATTATTTTTTGGCATATGTTTTTATAACTATTGTAACTCCTATAACGTTGTTTGCAACTATTTAAACATGTTAACATTTAATTTATGTATTGTAGAACAACTTAAACTTAATTTGGTCACTTCTAAAAAAGTAGAAACTTCCTCCATTATCATTATTTACACCTAAGTCACTTTATTTTTACACCCAAGACTTGAATAATCAACAATGAAGATAACATGTAGCCTAGAAATACGTTACATACGACAAATCAACAAAATACTCTTAAATTATGCATGATAACTACAATCATATATATATATATATATATATATATATATATATATATATATATATATATAGATGGTATTTAATTTATGTGTTATAGAGCTTGAATTTAATTTGGTTATTTCTAAAATAATAAAAACTCACTACATTGTCATTCTTTAAACCCGAGTCACTTCATGTTTACACCCAATACTTGAATAATCAACAATGAAGGTAACATGTAGTTTAGAAACACGCTACATATGACAAATCAACAAAGTCCTCATAAATTATATATGATAACTAAAATCATGAACATACCACATGTATTATATATATGGTTTTTAATTTATGTGTTGTATAACAACTTTGAACTTACTTTGATCACTTCTAAAAATAAAACTCACCATATTGTCATTATTTACATCTAAGTCACTTCGTTTTTACACCCAAGACCTGAAACATGCTATATACTACAAATCAACAATGTCACATGATACATTTGTTAGGATATAGGTGATATCTTAATTATCGTAGTTATCATATATTATTTAAGAGTTACATTGGTTATAAAAACACATGTTAAAAATGATATATACTTATGATTTTAGTTATGATATTTATGGAAAAAATCACAAAAAAAAGGAAAAAAAAAACCCAAAAATGATATATAAAGTATCATTATTTTGTTTTTAATAAATAAAAATGAGTTTTTTTTAATGAAAATGATGTAGATGGTATATTTATTTTGAGTTTTTTAATAAATAAATATGAGTTTTCTTCAAATTGATTTAGTATATACAAAAAGAAAAATTTTCAAAAAAGTCCTTAAATCTTATCCCTATTAACGAAAAATTCATATCTGATTGTTTATTTTCAGAAAGTCCTTAAATTTTTCAGAAAAAAACCCTAAAATCCGGCATTAGCCGGTAACAAGGGTTTTTTTGCAAGTGTTTACTAATTTTTTGGGCTTAATTGCAAATAATAATAATAATAATAATAATAATAATAAGGAATGACTTTTCCGTAAATAAAACAAAACTTCAGAGACTGTTTTTTTTTTTAAATCAATTTTTACAAAAAGATTTGCATATATTTTATAAAAGGAAATCTCCAAAAAAGTCCTAATAGTTCACTATAATTTACGAAAAAAGTCTCAAATTATAATTTGTTTATGAAAAGTCTCAATTACCGGTAAAAACGACAATTTGATCATTTTTTCTCGGTTTACCGGTTTCATTACTTATCCGGTTCCATTAAAGTTTTATTATTTTAACATAATTTATGAATAAGTCTCAAACTAAAACTAAGTGATGATTTAGCCCATTTTCTCCCCATAACATATATATTACCGATATCATTGCTGACCTGAACGCATAGTCATTAAATGAGCTGATGATATGAATATGTTGGGATATATAATATTATGTTTACCATAAAAAATGATATCATGATCTACTATATATTTTTTGAAATATAAAATTTATCCAACGAAACTGCAATAATTACATAAACTAACAACAAATTCGTTATTTTTAAGGTTATAAGAGATTTCAAATTAAATATCTACTCTTATGTAACCCAGTATATCTATCTCATCGGATCATTTCCTGCCTTTTTTTTCTTCCAAAAAACACACATTTTTATAAATAATGAGACTTTTTCGTAATCGTCATTTTTACCAGTAATTGAGACTTTTTCGTAAACAAATATTAGTTTGAGATATTTTTATAAATTAAGGTAAAATATTAGAATTTTTCTAGAAAGGTTTCCCTAATACAAATTGAGCCAATCTCTAGAGATTCAACCCTTATTACCATTATACTTAGTTTATATGATAGAAAATAGAGTTATTTATTTGTTGGTCTCGACAACCACCAATGATAATGACAGTTATGATGATGGCGATGACTGGTTTCTAAAGGAGGATGAATGTAGAATAAGGGAGATGAACGATGGGTTGGAGTTAATGGATAGATTAAATTATTTTTATTTAACTTAAATCATGATATGGAAAATAAAAATAAATAAATAAATCTAAGACTAATTTTAACCGTTTGTCTTTGTTGTTTAAAATATTTTACTCATACGATCTTTGGGCCGGAGGAAGTAGTATCGTACTTCCTCATTTTGTCATATTGCCACGCAGACGCCACGTGTATTTTTACCACAAAAGTGTGGTTTGTTGTCACACCCTACGAGTAGTGCCACACTTGTTTTAATGAATAATTTTTTTAAAAAAAAGTTAATATTTCATTAATTAAAAATAAAAATACCATACATTGCATAACTTTAAAAAAAATAGAAAAGCAAATTAGAAATATAAAACCTACAACTTAAAAAAAAAAAATAAAAAATAAAAAATAAAAAAAAAAAAAAAAAAACATACATCAAACGATTAAAAACTTGAAAAAAAAAATAGAAATTAAAAACGACTAGCATAACGTTTTTTGAGGTGCTCCTTCATCGCCAAAATAACTTGAAGTTCATCTCCAATCATATTTGACGTGCCTATCTCTAGTATTCTCATGTCGCTCTCCCTTTGTTTTGGAAGCTCTTTTTTGAAAGCAAGTTGCAAAATTTTATCCATTCTATATTTCATACCCTTCATATCAGCCCCCATTTCTTTCAACTCATCCGAATCCGACGTTTTGCCTTTGCCTTTGCTTTTTGCTTTGTCCCTTCCCATTGGTCTGGAAGGTAGTGAAACTGGAATGGGTTCATCTTCGTTTAGGTCGAATTGAACACGAGCATCTGATGTAGTGTGGTCGGATTCAGATGTTATGCTGCGTTTTGAACCACTGTCGATATGTTCGTCTGATGATTTGTTGTTTTGTCATTTCTTGTTATATTTCACAAGATTCCAAACTTCAAGAAACTTGAAAGCATTCACGTTTTCTTTTTGATACACTTTCAGCGCTTTCTACAAAATCACATCATCACTTTCTCCACTTTTCCATTGACTTTTCATTAGGGGTGCAAACGAGCCAAGCTACTCGCGAGCTACTCGAGATCGGATCATTAAAAGCTCGACTCGGAATCGATTTTAAACGAGCCCGGTCCAAGCTCGAGCTTAATATTAAGCTAGTTTATTAAACGAGCTCGAGCTCAAGCCTATGTCATTAAGCTTGATTAGGCTCGCGAGCCTAAACGAGCCTTTATATAATATAATTTAATATTATTTAAATATATTAAAATAAAAACATATTAGGGGAATTATGGATTTAGGGTATTAGTAAACGAGCTTCTTAACGAGAGCTTAAGCTTATTTAGACACGTCAGATAAAAAACGAGTCGAGCCCGAGCCCGAACCCGAGCCGAGCTTGTATAATTATTTACGAGCTCGAGCCGAGATCGGTACAAGGAAGCTCGAATCGAGCCGAGCCTGGCCAGGCTCGGGCTCGGCTCGGCTCGTTTACACCCCTACTTTTCATGTTGGAATACAAATCATTAAACAATATGACTTCCCTGTTCATCTTCCCCCATTTCGAGTACACTTGATGTTTTGAACGATAGATTCCACAATTCATTCTTTTGTGGAACCTTGCAAAACCCGAATCCAAAAACAGTCATGTTTTTGGTCTTTTCCAATCGTCGTATCTTCTGAAATATCGATTCATGGTTGTGTCACCACTAACACTTTTAGGGGTTCCATCCTTTAGCTGCCAACTTCTCTTTTCTTTTACTTGCTGCTCGAATGGGCTGAGTGTCTTCAATTAATTCATGTGCGGAATCATAAATGATCGTTCGTGGTTGTAATTGTGTTTGTTGAACAAACTTAGGTTGAGACAAAAAAATCAAATGGATTAAAATTTGGGTCGGTTGTGGTTGTGCTTGTGGTATTTGTTGTGTTGGTCATTGTGGTTGTGAGATTTGTTGTGGAAAGTACGGAAGCATACCGTCATAGTGATAATACGGAGACGAATAAATCAGTTGATCATATAAAGGTCTTGGGGTTGTGGTGTTTCTAGTGGGTGTTTTTTTCGTTGGTAGACTTTTTGGAAGAAGACATTTTGAAAATATTTGAGAAAATGATGGTAAAAGGATAAGAAATTTGAACGAGGTTTTTGTAAAAAAAATGATATATATATATATATATATATATATATATATATATATATATATATATAGGGTTAGTTTACAATAATAATAATAATAATAATAATAATAATAATAATAATAAAATTTATTTCAAAATACAAACGTTGAAACGGTCAAAAGATGTAGACCAATCAAATCACGCGGTCATTTCTTGCCACACTGTGGCCTGAACCGCAACTGGACCGCACCCAGGGGGTGGTGTTCGTGTCACACGGTAGCAAAACCGCGGTTAAAAACTGCACCACTCCCTGAGTCTTATGAAACTTTTCTTGTATGAAAGGTCTGTAACTTTGGGTTTTGTTCCATAATTCTTATGTGTGACACCATTTAATAAGCACCGTTAAACCCCGCATGGGCCCCTTATTTGAAGGGTATTTTATCTTTCTCTTATTAATCATACTTAATTAAAAAAAACAACTCTACTTCTCTCTTCAAACCATCAATTTTGGTGTCTTCTTCCCATTTTCTTCACTCACTTTAATATTGAAATCGCCCATAAGTTGACTAGGAAACACCTCCTAAATTGATAAATCACCCAGAAAATCTAATTCAATTTCATACCCTTCGGCTCTATCTATTATCACACCTGTCCACTCCAACCTAGATGGATAAAACCTAAAAAAATGAAAGTTAATGATCATTTGTGTGTGTGGAGAGAGAGAGAGAGAGAGAGTGTGTGTGTGTGTGTGTGTGTATGTGTGTGTGAGGGAGATAGAAAGAGTATGTGCAAGAGAATAAGAGTGTATGTGTATGTGTGTGTTTATATGTGAGTGGCTTCCTATTTTTGTTTTTTTAATAGAGAAATAAAAAGGAAAATTAAGTAATCAACCCACAATTTAATATTTATTTAAAAAAAATAAGCCAAAAAAGTTGTTTTTAGCATCAAAAAAAAATATCACTTGGTTCATAATGGGCAATTCAGACCAAGAAAAAACATTTTTCTACAAAAAATATATTTCAAACAATCATTTGGGACCAACATTCCACATTCTTGAATGGAATTTTGGATAGAACATGTTCGGAATCTGATTAACAATTATGGAATTTCGAGACAAATAATTGTTTTTACCTAAATCTAACAAAAAGTTAAACAAACATAATAAATATAAACTATATACGATATTAATGTATAAAATCAGACATTTTATTGTAAAATGATGATATTAAATACTTCGAAATTGACATCTCAGACATAAGTGGGGAATTTCTTTCAAAAAGAATTGAAAAAAAAAAAAACAAAAAATAACTCTGAAATTTGAAGATCAAACCTGAAATTGAGCATTCTTTGGAAAAAAAAATTAAAGTAATCCGGAATATAAAGAATAGTTTGGAACAAAATATTTGAAAAAAACTTTTAATTTTTAGGGTTTAGATCATTTTTGGTCACTTAACTTTTTGTTTTGTGCTCATTTGGTCATTTAACTCTTTTTAAATTTTAAAATGTCATCAAACTTTTGGCTTTGTGTATATTTTGTCACTTAACTTTTGGTTTTGGTCACTTAACTTTTGGATTTGTGCTTTTTTTAGTCACCTAACTTTTAAAATTGTGCTCATTTAGTCACTATTTTACAAAAAATTTAAAATTTTAGTGACTAAATGAGCATAGTTTTAAAAGTTAGGTGACTAACTAAACACAAATCCAAAAGTTACGAGACTAAATGAGTACAATGTCAAAAGTTTGATGACTTCTTAAAATTTAAAAATAATTAAGTAACCAAATGAGCAAAAAACCAAAAGTTAAATGGCTAAAAATTACCAAAACTAAAAAAAAATATAATTACTTAAAAAAAAAACAAAAAAAAAAAAAAAAAAACAAAATTTGTTAACATAGTTACTCATAAATGGTGTTAGAACATCGAAAATTAAAGATCGCAAGCAAAAATTTCAAAAAAATATTTTGAAAAAGAATTAACCACAAAGACTAACTACTAAATTTAGTTAAAAGAGTAAAATAGTTCTTTTAAATCAAATTTTAGGCAAAATAAAACCATCACAAGCAATCATGTAAAAAAATAAAACTAAAGGTGTTCTAATGAGTTCCGACAAACAACATAGACTAATCGAAAAAATTATGAAATTTTATTTTGTTGTTAGCTACAACTTGTATAAATACCTCCTTATCTAATTCTTCCCATTTCAGCCTCTGGTTTAAGACTCTTCACCTTCTTCAAACTACAATTTCTGCAACTGAAAAGGAGGAACTACGAGTCTACGAACATGTTGCCAAAAGAATCTGTGGGTATGACCTTCGATCTTCCACAAGAGGTGTTGGAAGTGCTACCTTCCGATCCATTTGAACAGCTCGATTTCGCTCGCAAAATCACTTCCATTGCGCTTTTCACTCGAATCTCCGCCCTTGAATCGGAGTCATCCGTCCTCCGCGACGAGCTTATGGACCGGGAACTCGTTATCGAAGACCTTCAGACTCAGATGGACTCTCTCAACTCTTCTCTCTCTGACGTTCTCGACAGACTTTCCCGCGCTGATCAAGAGAAAGTCAGTTCCATACTCCAAACTGTTGTCTTTTCCCCTTATTGTCTTTCGTAGTTCATTGCCTCACAATTTTTCTTTGATGATGAATAAATTTTCTATGAGCATTGTTAGGAAAATCTATTGAATGAGAATGCGTCGCTATCGGAACAAGTCAAAAAGCTCAACCGTGATGTTGCTAAGGTAATTCGAAAACCTAGTGTTCATGAAGTTTGGGGTTGTCAGATTTTGACGAATGATACTCTTGATTCCTTATTGTTCCCTGAGCAGTTTGTAGAAATGTGAAACCAATATGTAGCTCTTCAGTTCCTAGTTAAGTTGTAAACTTAATTCTTAGTTTTGTAACTCGATCATGCAGTTGCAGAGCTTCAGGAAGACACTCATGATGTCCCTTCAAGATGAAGAAGGAAGTTCAGTGAGTTGCTTCTTTTACGATTTCTGGTAGATCAAAGATTGCTTATATGGTTTGAAGTCTAGTTTTGTTACAATTTGACACATGACTTACAGGCAAGGAACACTCCAATTGTTGCACCAGACAATTCAAGCTTATCATCTCAATCGTTTGCTGGAGGTTTATTAATTTTCTAATTTCACTTTCTTAATTTTTATTCTAAAAAAGAACGTAATCTGTTTCAGAAGATGAAGAAACTGAAACTGAGCCACCTTCAAATGCTTCACAATTCAATGAGCCTGTGACAGATGGTGAGAAATCTTTTGATTTGCTATTGTATCACTTGGGGTAAAATTGGAATTTTACATTTGGGTTTCTCTTGTCAGCATCGAGTAGGGCCCACATTTCACCAGGCATGTTTTTAGTATCGCAAACAAGCACACCTCGGTTAACACCTCCTGGATCTCCTCCAAGCTTATCAGCATCTGGATCTCCAACAAGAAGGCAATCTATTTCTTTTTCAACCACAAGAAGTATGTCTGATGATCATAGATCTTCTGTCTTTTCGTCTACAACTTCAACCCCATACACCTCCATGACAGGTGTCAATATGTTACTGGATCTCTACATAATACTATATGCTTTTGTGTTTGCATTTAAATTTCACTCAAGATTACCTTATAAGTTATAATAACTAATTATGAGCACTACTTTGTGCTTCTTGGCTTGTTGCAGGACGCACTCGAGTGGATGGGAAAGAATTTTTCAGACAAGTGAGGTGAAATTACCTATATGCCCCTCATTTGCATTTTTCGCCATTCAGTTTGTTCTTTTATTAATCAATCATCTATCTCTGTTTTTTTTTTTTCTTTTACTTTTATTAGGGGCAGATTATCATATGAGCAATTTGGTGCATTTTTAGCGAATGTGAAGGAATTAAACTCACACAAGCAAACAAAGGAGGTATGTTTAAAGTGTAAACATAAGCTTTCTTGACTTTGTAATTTGTTCCCAAAAATGCCCTCAAACAATTCATTGTTATTATTTTGTGATCTTATAGGATACTTTAAGGAAGGCAGATGATATATTTGGCCCGGAAAACAAGGATCTTTATGCTATTTTTGAGGGATTAATCAGTCGTAACATCCATTAAAAAGAAGGATTATATTGTTATTTTGTTGTTTTTAAGTTATTTATTGTTTAGTTTTACTCAATTATAGGTCATTAAACATTTAGCTTTTGGTTTAATTTCACTATATTGTCATTACTTTTAAGTTTTAACCTGATAAACCATGTTAAAGTAAATGTCAACAAATTTTTCTAACGTGAGATTTATTACCATTTACTGGTTTAATGACATTGATTTCGATTAAACACTCATAGACTCAGTCTGGGATCATCAATCATTCGTTGCATTAATCTCAATCAGGCCCGAAATTTTCTCCTGAAAGTGTTACAAAACAGACAAAAGCATTGTGGAAGCATCCTTTGAAAAAAAAAACATCTTATTGGGTTATGAGATTTTAAAAAACGAGCTTATGTCTACAATATTCAATATTCGTCACACTTTGTTTTTTTTCTTAACCGGTGATACTCGAATACTTTTTAAGCAACATTTGTCCAGTGGTGATTATATGGTTTTATATTGAACACCAAAGTTAAGTAAAGCAATGTCTTGTTTTATATTTGTTTAATTTTAAATAGAAATTGTCGTTTTGACTCTTCAAAAGCATATGCTGGGCTTCTCAAAATAGAATACAAACTTTAAATTAAAATTTTTACAACATTTATTTTATAATAAAGCTCATTTTTTTTTTATAAAATTATTCCCAAAGTCAAATATTAAATAAAGAGTAAGAGTATACCGATGATATTCTTGATCCTCAAGACGATTCAAAATATTCTTGATCATAACTTGTAGTCCGAGTCATGCAAAGTGCTTCTCTGGGAACAACATGCTTCATGATCAAAAAAATGTCTTATATGCTTCATACGACTTGCAATTGACTCACTCGATAACCTTCATCCTTCAACGAGGTATACTTCTTAAAGTAATTTCTCGTCTCTTGGAATGTGAATGCCATGATCTTCAATTCTTAGATTCTACAAAGACACCATTCAAACGTTATTACAATAACTAACTAAATGTGTGAAATGTACAGTCGTAAAATCGAGTCCTTCAAGCTCAAAATATTTTACTCACTATTTTGTAGAAATCTTCACTCCACGTAAAATGGTTAGTAAATAGTAAACAAACGAGTTGTATCTTTATTATGATCACATAGAGACTAATCACTTGCATCAACCTAGACCTGATAAATGTGTCGTGCCGTGTCGGGTTTGTATCGTGTCAAAACAGTAAACGGGTTGAGAGAGTTTGACATTAACCCAACCCGTTTAATTAATGTGTTATGTCATGTCAATCCATTTATTTTCGTGTCGGGTTTCGGGTTATGGGTATATCTTAAAATGTGTCGTGGCATGTGAGGTTGAAATATTTAACACGTTGAAATAGTATGATTTGGATAGATAGAAAAGAAATGTAATAGTTGAGAAGCGGAATTGCTAAATTTATAGTAAGTTTAAAAAGCAAAATAGAATGAATATGAGTTGGAAGGAGAAATGCAGGGATCATAAAATGGTTGAGGGGATTATGTAATTTAGGCAATAACAAAAAAAACTAAAATGAAAGTCTAACTAAGACGGTTAAGTGTATTCCATATTACAAAACGAATCAATCAAAAGGTTTTCTTTTACGTATTATTTTGTTTTTTTTTCTTTTTAGTTTATTTAAATTATTCAGAAAACTTACATATAAATAGATCATTTTCAAGTCATATTTGAGTTGAAATTTTAAACCCTAACCTTACTCGTATAATTTTCATGTCGTGTCAACCCGTTTAATTAAACATATTAAAATATCTTATCCAAACTTGTTTATTTTGTGTCGTGTTAGTTTTTGCCACCTCTACATCAACTTTCATGGATTTTGTTCAATGTGGACCAAACATTCCTCGGAATAGAATCTCGAATCTTAATTTCACTAAGAAACGGAATTTGTAAACCTTCTAACAAGAATCTAACACCCCTTTAGAGATCGACACCTATATGTAAAACAAAATTGTTAGAAGACTAAAGTTGTATATTGACAAATACTTGATGGACGATTTTGTGAATATGTTCACGAGGCGGGAAGGGTGGCTTCTTTGGGGCATGGAAATCCATTGAAATATGTAAACAAAACACAGCTCCCATGGCTACCACTATTTCATTTTCACCATGTCTCCTCCATATCCCCGATCTCTGTCTCTCTCTTTTTTCTGTCCATCGTCAGATGGAGGGTTCTGCTTCTTGTATCTTTCTAAATCTTCATACGCATTTCTTCAGATTTCTCAATATATCTCTCTTCTATAAATCCTAATTTAATCAACCAGCTTTTGTTATCGTAGAAGAAATTCCGTGTGTTTTTCTTCGTTAATCGAGCATCTGTTCAATTCGATTTCATCATCATTGAAAAACCTCGTTAGAATTATCGTGTTTTCATCATCTTCTAATTGGCCAATCTCGCATTTTATGATTTAGGTTATGTTTGATAGGGTCCATATAGAGTTTATTCTGAATATATAGCGAATGATGTCTTTTGATTTGTTCATCTTACATGCAAACATGAAGCTTCACCACGTGTTCTGTCACTTGATCTCTTATTCAATTTTATATATGCTTTTATCATGTTGATTTTCAGTAAGAAATGGCCGAAGACGAAAAGAATGAAGCTGTTACATCTGCAGTAGAAAATCAGAAACTTCTTCCCTCTGATTCTACAGTTTCTCTTTCTGCTGAAGGTATAAAAAAGATTCCACCATTGACTGCATTTTCTATAACACTAATTGCTAAAATTTAGCTTTGTAGATAAGGATGAGGAGAATTGTGATTGTAATAAGTCAACACTGGAGGAAACTGAGGAGAAATGTGAATCTGAACCAGCATCACCTAAGGAGATTGTTGCTTCAACTTCAAGTTCATCATCTTTCAAATTTGGGATTTTAGATTTAGTATCTCAAATTGATCCAAAAAGTCATCCCCAACAATGGTGTGGTGGATTATTACGAAAATTAACAAAAGGGCCCTCAGCAAGCTTGCTTTCATTCAATCCTTGCCTCCCTAGCCTACCTTCCATTAAAAGAACCAAGAAAAAACCGAGTAGGAAACACACTCAAAGCATGTCAGAAATTCCAAACAGTTTTGATCCCAATTTGTATTGTTTTGAAGCTTCATGGACAATTTACTCACTCTCAGAACTCAAAGATGCAACTGACAACTTTAGTCGTGGTTTGTACTTTGTAACTTCTCTCTCTATAATGAAAACAAATTCCTTTTTTGGTTAACATTCTTTCTTTACGTTTTCATGATATTTTTAAAGAAAACTTAATTGGAGAGGGAGGTTATTCTGAAGTCTACAAGGGTCATTTACAAGATGGACAAATTATAGCAGTGAAAAGATTAATCAGAGGTACACAAGAAGAGATGACATCAGATTTTTTATCTGAACTTGGAATTCTTGTTCATGTAAACCACCAAAATATTTCTAATGTTATTGGGTATGGAATTGAGGGGGGGATGTACCTTGTTCTTCCTTTATCACACCATGGGAGCTTAGCTTCTCTTCTTTCTGGTTAGTTTTTGAATTACATTTTTCATTATATGATTATTATTGTTTATAATATCATTTGATGATAAGTTGTTTTAGAACTGTTTCAGATCATAAAGAGAAACTTGACTGGAGAATTAGATATAACATTGCATTGGGAACTGCATCTGGGCTTTCTTATCTTCATGAAGGTTGTCAAAGAAGAATCATTCATAGAGATATCAAGGCAGCTAATATTTTGCTTTCGGAGGATTTTCAACCTCGTGTAATTCTTCTGACTTTATTATATTTAAAAAAAAACATATTTAATTTGGAATTACTTTTTTTTTTTTTGTAATTTACTCACCAACTTCTTGTATTCTTTTTATCTGTTGATTTTGATGTGACCATAGATTGCTGATTTTGGGCTGGCGAAATGGCTTCCAGATCAATGGAGTCACCTCAACGTGTCACAGTTTGAAGGGACATTTGGGTATATATATTATTTAATTAATGATTTTTTTTTTTTTTAAATTTGTTTATATAAGTTGAAGCTTGTGTATTAAATAAATACACTACAGGTACCTTGCTCCTGAGGTTTTCATGAATGGGTTGGTGGATGAGAAAACTGATGTGTATGCTTATGGAGTCCTTCTGTTAGAGATCATAACTGGACGCCCTGCTTTGGATGAGGCACAGAAGAGTCTCGTTATGTGGGTATGTATTCACATTGTATTTATCCTTTTTTTTTTTTTTGGGTTAAATGCAGGAAAAAATAAATAAATGATTATTAATTGTTTTTTTTGTTGCAGGCTAGACCTTTAATACATAATAAACACGTTGAGAAACTTGTTGATCCACATCTTGATGGTGAGTGTGAGTTGGAGCAGCTGAGTGACATGCTATGGATTGCTTCTCAATGCATCAACGACTGTCCAACTGAACGTCCAAAAATGAGTCAGGTAGGGTAGGTAACATTTTGCATGATAATAAATTACATATTTGGTCCCTAAGTATAGTGATTTCTGCAATTTTGGTCCCTAGGGAAAAAATGGGTAAAACAAATTGATGTGTTGGTAATGGTAATGCAATGCACAGGTTTACAGGATGTTAAGTGGTGATGAAGGGATTCCTGATAGCAAAAAGTTTATGAAATGGGCTGCTTTCAGAAGAAGGAAGAAGTCAACTGAGGTCTTTGAGGAACTACTCAAACTCAAAGATCTTTCACCTTCACCCTCACCCTCACCCTCACCTCACCAAACTGACAGAGTTTTAGAGGGTTAAATTTCAATTTCATGATTTAAACCAAGAATTCACAACACAACGCAAAGCTCTACAGAGAAAGCATCAAAAGATTAATTAAAAAGCATAAAGTACATATGTCGATTATTATGGAAATTCTTGTAATTTCAACTTCATACTAAACTACTACCACATTCAGAGCCATTGTACTTTCATATTTATTGCTGTTAAAATCCCTGTTTCCTTTTTTATTATGTTTGAGAAATTATCATTCATTTTTTATATAAATCCAATCCAATTCAATCCCATATTACAACAATAAAATAAATTAAATAGCAGCCTGCAATGCATATAACGGCTGGGCTGCATTTTATAAAAATAATTTCAGAATGATCCATCTTCAAAGTTTTCTCCTACAAAACTGTGTTAAACTTGATGTTCTTGTATATTTATCTTCTAAAACCAGCTTGTTTCTCCCTAAAATCTCCTCGTGGGCCCCTGTTCATCTGATAATCTGGTGGTGGTGGTGGTGGTTGTGGGGTTGGTCCTTTCTTGTACCTATTTACCTCCACCGGTCTACTGGCGGCCTCAGGTTCACTTCCACCCTGCCGCCGATTGCCGCCACTTTCCGGTTCCAACCGTCTCCTTACACCACCAGCACCAGGAGTTGCATACCTATTTTCCGGAACATTTACATTTGCTGGCCTTGTGGCAGAAGCATACCTATTTGATGATGTTTCTGGTGCAAACTTCATGGTGTCATCATAATTTTTGTTTTCAAAATCACCTACTGATTCAATTGGGTCTTGAGAAAGTGTATCTTCCTCGGTTTCTGAACCAGATTCGTTTTGCTCTGGTGTTTCCGTGTTTGATGTTGCTAAAAGCTTCTTTTTGCCTGGACCTTTCTTCAATGGCCCAAATTTTACATGTCGGACAACTACATATGCTTGTTTTGACTCCACTCTAGGCCCACTTTCGACTAGTGAAAAATCATCAATCTGCCAAACAAAAACAAAAACTATTTATTTATTTATTCCCCTTTTAAAAATCAATTTCAATTAATGGGAAAAAAAAAGTATCAAAATGTGCATACCAGAGCAGAAAGACGTGATAGCAATCCTCCCAAATCCTGATCTTCAGTACCCACTGCCATACACTGGATAACAAAAACATAAACAAACAATGTTTTTTATCAACATTTGGTAATTGATATAATATAATTACTAAATTAGATACCTTGATTCGATGACCACGTTCAGCTAATCGCTTAATTGCATCTGCTTTTGTTTGCAAATCATTTTTATCCTACAAAAACAAAATCACTTCAGTTTCTGTATTTAAAGGAAAAGAGAATCTAAGGAAAGGAAGGAACTTACAATTTTACTAGTAATTCGAACTTCTTTCAAACCTCCTTTACGCAAAACCAAGTCAGACTGCAAAAAAAAAAGTTAAAAACAAGAAAAGCAATATATTGACAATGGCAGTGTTGTAAATAGGGGAAGCAGTTACCTTCTTTTTTGTTTGTTCTTTTTCTTTTGCTTGTCTTAAGTACATTTCCCTGTTATAGTCCATGAGTTTGCAAACAGGTGGGTTACCATCTGGTTGAACCTGTAAAAAAGTACACATAAATATATAATATCCAAAATGTTTTAAAAATAATATTTTTTATGTCAGTTATTACTTATTATAATTTATACCTCAACTAAATCAACATTGAGTCTCCTTGCACGCTCCAATGCTTCATGCCTTGACACAACACCATGTCCTGCAAATTTAGCATTATGCTAAAGATTATAAAGTAAAATGATATGACCTTCAAAATGAATTCTAACATCTTCAAGTAAACTGTAAACATCATTCTTATTGAGATATATGGCCACTTTCACACAAGCTTTTAACATTCTGAAAGTACCTTCATCTGTCACAATTCTAACATACTGAGCAGATATTTGTTCATTCATTCGCGGACGCCCCTTGTCCTTATCTTCATATTTCGGTTTGACCTAATAAACCATTCCAATACAAATCTACCAATCAACAAACAACATGATATAGATTAACAAAAAGAAAAAAGTCTAACTTGTGGTTAGTTTTGATAAAAGTTGTCAATTGATTTGGACTTTTAGTTGATTCAAAGGACTAAATCACTATTGTAATGTATTCTGCTCGTTGATTATAGGCGAATGAATACCTGAACAGGTGCAGCAAAGAATCGCACACAGTTGCCAAACTCGGATCCAGTCCTGTGAAAGGCTGAATTTGGACTCTTGAGAACTCCAACTGTAGTTCCCCTGATGATTGAAGAGGACCCATGAATCTGAAAGTAGCATCGTTTGAACTGATTTGATAAAGCTCTGAGCTGTGATTGTTTAGTCCGACACCAAAACATCACCATTCTTCTTCCTATGTCGCATCAATGAACCCAACAATTAAGCTCACCTAAAGCTAATAAGATGTCCAATTCAAATAATGAAGCTCAAAGCAAGTTTCAATTCATATAGTCGTTCCTTAAATTGCAAAACCAAATGGCACAAAAATCTCTTATCTTTCAATTTTTTGGTATCAGTCGAAACCTAACACAGAGACACTAAATAGTAATGGCGCCACTGATGGAAAACTTCACTTCAGCAGTTGAGAATTTCAGAAAGAAGAAAATTAGGAGGATCAAGAACTTTCTTAACCTGAGAGTGAGAGAACCGTATGTTTAATTAAGATTTGCAATCAACGAATACTTGTTTGAATCGTCTTCTTCAGAGCCCAGGGCATCAGACGCCTCGTCTTCTTCGGCTTTTACTTCGATTCAGACTCCTCGTCTTCTTCAGCTTCAATGATTTGGGTTGCAGGCCGGCCCTAAACACATATTTATGAAACCAAAATAGAAATTTTAGGTTTTAAGATTGAAACAAATTCTCCAACAAATGCAATAAAAACACATATCGATTAGGGTTTTCGTCATCACTGTGACAAACGGAATTGAAACAGGCAAATAAAAAAGGCGTATAAACAAACGAATTAAAACCTAATTAAGATTCTGTTGGCTGCGATATGTCACTTGTACAGATACTGGTGCATTGACATGAAGATATAGAGAGATCAAATTCAATCGAATCAAGAAAAATTTACCAATAGAAGACGAAGATGGTTTTGCCGTAGCTTTTTCCCTCCAGAAACCGAGAGTAGGGAGAGAGTTATGACGCAAACGTCGATTAGGAGGAAGATGGGGGTGGCAGTGGACTGGTGACGGAAACCATGAAAGTGTAATTTAAATTTGAGTAAACTACAAAAATGTCCCGAAGTTTATATAACTTTTGCAATCTTAAGAGCTGATTGGCAGGATCTGAATTTTTAAGATCTGAATTTTTAAGAGATCTGAATTTCTAAGAGGGTCTGAAATTTTAAGAGCTGAATGTTTAACATGCTGTTTGGTTGGCGCATCTGAATTACTGTGCTGAATTATTAAAATGACCATTTTACCCTTCTATTTTAATTTTTATTGAATTCAATTATTTATTTAGAAAATAACCTAATAAATTTCTTAAATATGTATTTAAAAAAATATATAAACACCATATAAAATCCAAATTTATCATAAATCAAAATTAAACACAAATCCAATTCAAACATAAATATTTTTAAATCCATAAAATCATAATAAAATCCTACAAATTTAATTTTATCCCAATTGATTCGCAATTTGATCACGCAAATTATCCATGTATTCATTGCCTTGTGAACCCCATTCCATATCGTGTACGTTTTGTCCATCATTCTCTCCCTCTTGTGCTTGAGCATTGTTCTCCTCGAACGCCATAAATAACTCATCATGAATATCGCATTTCCTTATGAAATTGTGGACTGCAAAACAAGCAACGACTATATCTCTTTGCACTGAAAAAGGAAAAGGAGCCATTCGTTTTAGGATTGGGGATCTCGCCTTCAAAACACCGTAAGCACGTTCAATAACATTTCTGAGTTGCGCATGTGCATAATTGAATTTTTCTTCCTTAGTTAACGGACGTCGTCGTCGATAGTCGGCTAACCAATACCTCATGTTACGGTAAGGAGTCATAAATCCACGAGTGTTGGTGTATGCAGCATCGCAAAGGTAATATTTATCTATACACATGAGTGAAGGAAGTATTATATATAGAAATTTAAAATCGTATTTTTGAATCAATTTAAAAAGAATTACAAACCTGGAGGAGGGAACGGAAAGCCTGAAGTCGGGTTACATGCAACTTCTTTCAAAACTCGCGAATCATGTGTTATACCCTCCCAACCGGCCCATACGAATGTGAATAGCATATCAAAATCACAAATTCCTAAAACATTTTGATAGCATTCACCTTTTCCTCTTACCCTGTAGCGAGTTTGTTGATCAGCAGGCACGACTGCATGTACAAGAGTTCCATCTAACGCACCTATAGCTCCAGGAAAGATTTCTTTTAGCCTATGATGTCTCTCTGAGGAATTCACTGTTGCATTAGAATTCGTTGGCACTATAATTTCTTTTGCAAAAATCATCATTGCATTTAGCACTTCATGAAAGCATCTATGAACTGTTTCTGTGGAGTGTTGAAACCTTCGTTTGATAATCCTGAACCGTTTATTATGTGCTATAGTTGTCAAGAACATAGCCATTTTTTCTTCAACGCTTATATGCCTACTACTTTGCAACCAATTGTTTCGTCTAAAATGATTGCATAAAAGTACATACGCTTCATGTGAAAGGCGCATCAGCTCATGACATTGTGTAGAAGTTCCATGTAACAATTCTTGTGTATGTTGATGACCGCTCATTTCCGAATCATTATCAATTGCCCTTCCAATTCTATTGGATGCTAGATTCAACCAATAGCAACATAGTAGAATGAAAAACGCAATTTCTTCATCCGAATCCATAACCAATCTGTTATTTTAAACAACAACAATTATATTAACAACAAATATATTAACAACATATAAATTAACAAGTCATTCATGTCATATAAAATTCTAGTAATCCAAAACATCAAGTCATTCATGTCATATAAAATTCTAGTAATCCAAATATCAAGTAATCAAAAATAAAACATCAAGTTCAAACAAAACATCTAGTTATCCAAACAAAATATCAAAACATTCAAAACATCTACTTAGCGAAACATTCCATAATGTGCTCCAACAGTCTTGACCCAATTCTCACAAATAGCTGGATCAATGGTTAACCACACCTGCCTCTTATCCGCACCTTCACCAAATAGAGCAACAGCAGTAGTGTATCTTGGATCAAATATTCCCCATCCTAACTTCTCCAGCTTTTCCATACACGCACCCAAATTTGAAGAAGAATGTTTTTCCACAAATATTTTAGTCACTGTGGAAATATCTTCCCCGATTTCAAGCAATCTTGAGTTCGATGCATCTTTACCCTTATCTTTACTTTTATTTTGACTCTTTGTCATATCTGTAGTCTTTTGTTTTTTTGATTGAGCAGATGACTCGTCACTGAGACCTACAATTTCTTGTTGAGTGCAATCGATGTCATCAAAGTCATGCAAACTATAGTGGCTTGAGTCTTGAGTAGGACGGGGAAGGGTAGAAGTTGGTCCCCAACTATGCATGCCTGTCGCAGTCGCGCCTTCAAATAACTGTGTGCAAAGGTCGGGGTACGGTAATGGTGTGCGTCTCAAAGAATCCACATGTTTGTTTGACTGTTTGGAAAAAGTATTTTATTATTTAAAAACATGACAATCTATTTTTTATAAATTAAAATAATACCTTCGCTTCTTGTTCCCATTCTTCTTTGGAAAGATTGAAGCTGTTGGTTGTTGAATTGTACACATTACCGGTTTTGTTTTTTAACTTCAAAAAAGCACCAAACTTTGACTTTAGGTAGTCGTAGCGGTTCTTCATTTGTTTTTGGTCGGCAATAAAGTTATGTTCAATTTTTAGTGTTTCGGCTACATTCCTCCAAGAAAGTGCTTTCAAACTACTCCCTTCCCGTCCATTGACCGTAACTTCACGTAAACAAGCTTCTAGAAATGTTTTCTCTACACCTTCTACCTTCCAACTAATCCTATCCTTCTTTTCTCCCATTTCTTTGATCAACTCAACAAAAAAAAATGCATGTTTTAGCAACAAGTTATGCATTGCAAATACACATTTTTAGCAAAACTAATGCATATGTCCTAATAACAGCAAGAACATATATGATTTCACTATAACATCAAACACAAATATGTCAACACTTCACTATAACATCAAACATATAAACATCAAACATAAAAACATTGAACACAAACAATTGAATATAAAAAATCAAACATAACAGGAAAGACTGCAAACATAACAGGGAAATCAAACATAATAATAGAACATGTCAACATTCATTATGTCCATTGAAAACATTCAGATTCGTTCATTTAACATCAAACTCAACATATAACATCATATAACATCAACATATAGCAGGAAATCAATTTTTTTAACAATAATTTTCGTTTTTTTAACAAATCAACATATAACATCAACATATAGCAGGAAATCAATTTTTTTTTTTTTCGTTTTTTGAAGAAATCAGCAACAAATACATAAGCTGATTTGTCTATTTTTATTTTCAGGTTTAGGAGCAGCAACAAATCAGTTTTCAGAAGAAGGAAGATAGAAGAATAGCAAAAAAAAAAAAAAAAAACGATTTTCAGAAGCTATAACAAACCTAATTTCGTTTTTTAAACCAATCAGGAACTTATTTCTATTTTTTAACAATAATAATGAACTAATATCGTTTTTTTAACAAATCAAGAACATATAAACATAAAATGTTGTTGATTTTGATTTCCAGGTTCGGGAGGGAATATGATTTTCAGAAGAAGGAAGAAAGAAGAAAAGCAAATGCGCGAGAGGAAGAACAACATACCTGAATCGTTGGCGGGAGGCGGATGGACTTTCGGTGGTGGCGGCGGCGGCGTTCCAGGGAGAGGCGTCGACGGGGAAGATTGAAGGCGACGTCGGATCTTGCTGGTGAAGAGAACAGTGGGAGTAGCATATGCGAAGGAAAATAAACGGAAGAAAACTCGCGAATGGGTATTAGGGCAAAATAAGGGACGCGACTTCTTTTTTTAATTTTCAGACACTGTTCAAGATCTGAAAAAATAAGAGGCAAATATAGTTTTAAGAGGTAAAAATTAAGATGCAGCCAAACGATCTGAATCTGATTTTTTAAGACATTACCTCTTAATTTTGCAATTAAGAGGTAAACAAACACACCCTTAGTCCTAAAAACTTTTTGTGATGTTTTATGTGGAAATCATGAGGATGGAGATGTCAATGTGATTGCTTGCAATGATAATTTTCAAGTGAGGGCCTTTGCAGTCGAGTTCATAGATGGCGCCAATCATGATGCGTTTAATTTTTTGAGAAATGAATGTCACCAAACGAATATTGCATGACCATGTTGACCAAAGACCATGTCATTGTCATAACTTGTCATTGGGTTCAAAAGGGGATATCTTAGCCCAAGGCACGTTGCTATGCTAGTTGTTGCTGTCTGGCCGAGTTGATGTGTAAGGTAATAAAGGGGATCATAACATTCTAAAGATATAACCGGTCAGGAGCTATAGTCACTTCTATGATGAGCCCATGGCAAGCAAACCTGTTTGTGTAATCTGGGAAGGATGGTATCATGGTTAGGGTTTGATAGGGGACACCGGTACGCCGCACAATCAAGAAGTAATGTTGAACTTGCATTCGTGACATGAAGCTTTGATAATGTACAACCAAAGCACCAACATTGATGCTCTCATATGTATTTGAAGGGATATATATTTTTTTTAGAACGGTTAACACATACTTATTAAATCGAACTCCTAAACTACATCTTTGTTCATGGGGACTTGAAGTCTCAACATTATTAGGAGAGACATTTTTGCAAACACTTGATACTGTAGGAAAAGGATTAGAGGTATCACAGGAAAACGTTGTAACACTAAGGTCGGTAAAAGGTTTCAGGATAACATAGAAGACGATGTTAGGGTTTGTGTTCACATACCATGTGCATAATATGGTGATTTGTATATATATTTGTTAGATGTGAACAAAAGGAACGAGTACCAAAGTTGCATGTTTTCTAACTTTTGCCAAAAAAGAAGGAATGATAATAAAAAAAAATAATAATAATAATAAGTTTTAGGATAAAACGTATAAAAAGATGATGTTAGGGTTTGTGCTCACATACCTTATGCAAAAAATGGGGTTTCGTAATTATAATTGTTACATGTGAACAAAAGTAATGAGTACCAAAGTTGCTAATTGTCCAACTTTTGCCAAAAAAAACAATAATACAGAAGACGAGGTTAGGTTTATGTTCACATACCTTGTGTATAGTATGCGGTAGGGTGGGGGGCTTCATAGTTGTTAGATAAGGACAAAACGAATGAGGACCAAAGTCGTCAATTGGTTAGCTTTTGCTAAGGTAGTGAGATTTTATAGAATTTTATAGAACTTCGGATTCAAACCTCTTAAGAAAAATAAAAAATGATAAGACATGGCATCTGTTGGCTGTCTTTTGTCTTTTAGGTATACCAAACAATGTATGTGAGTTCGGTCTTTGGCATTAATATGTTAGGGATTGCATCATTGAGCACTTTCCAAAAACCATAAATCGGGAATCTATATAGATCCACGATGGGCCATGTAGGATTGAGTTTTAAAAGAATTCAGATTTTAACTCACGATAGCTACACGATATGAGAATTCACATTTTAACGGAGAATCACCACATAATAGATGGCTATACGAGAGTTACTTTTGAAACTATTCAAACAAAGTATCGCTCATCGGGAGTGAATGCGTATTTTTCACGATAAACAATTGATGCAAATCTTTATATGCATAGGACCGAAGCTTCCTTTTCCTTTTCATATATAGGACCGAAGCTTCAAGCTTCTGATGTTAGTGTACTCAGTAGATGCGGAAGAATGACCCTTGTTGGCATCGAACAGGTGCATATAATGGATTTGCCCTAGCAAGTCTGCGGTTCTAGTTTTCTACTGATGACGACATATCTCCAGCCATGGCCCACCACGTCCATCACAGAACGCTGACTCTAAGGAGGAGGCGTAGGTGTTAAGGTCTTTCTTTTCACCTCAAAATCATTCTCTTCTCCGCTAATCAACCACCCAACTGCCGCCACCAACCGCCACCAACCATCACCAACTTAGGTCTTTTCCCCCAATAATTACAATCAAATGCATAATCCCCCTCCACCGTCTTCACCATCCCCACCTTCACCACCACAACAACCACCGTCTTTGAACATGGACTCGATCGACGAGTCGTCAACTTTGATTTGGGACTGGAGTCAGTTCCTCGATTTCAACATTGACGACCATTTACCCTTACCCGGAGAAGAATCCAACCACTCCTCCGCGATTCCAACATCTCAGGAGCTCTATCCGATTGACAATCCCCAGGTAGAGCCGGTACCCGACTCGTTTCCGGTCAATTCGACTTCTAATACTAACGATAGGGTTCGGAAACGGGATCCAAGGATGGCATGTTCCAATTTTTTGGCGGGTCGAATCCCTTGCGCCTGTCCAGAGCTTGACGCGCTGCTGGTGGCAGAGGAAGAAGAGGGTGCTCCTGGAAAGAAAAAGTCTAGGTCAACGACGGCGAGAACGGCGTCAAGTTCCAGATGTCAGGTTCCTTCTTGTGAGGTGGATATCAGTGAGCTCAAGGGATATCACAAAAGACACAGGGTTTGTCTCCGATGTGCTACTGCTACTACTGTGGTGCTTGATGGCCTTAATAAGAGATACTGCCAACAGTGTGGGAAGTAAGTTCTACGATCATTTCAAGGCTTCCAAATAAATGTTCATTGTCATTTATTCATTCATATGGACCAAAATTTAGAAGGTTATACAACACTCCTCTTCATGTGTATTTGGCAATTCAGCATTTTTTTACTTCAGGAACGAGGTGAGTTTTGTAATAGGCATTTTGGTATTGGAAACTTAGCTGAGTAACCACCTTAAAGATCCTATAACTAGAACAATTTAGTCTTTCCTGTACAGGAAATAATTGTAAGTCAAGATTCACGTTGATCTTATCCTCAGTAGCATGCTAAATGGGATCTCTTCTGTAGGTTCTACTTATATGTTCTTTAATTTTAGGGAATAGAGATGCTTCATTGGAACAAATACAATATTGATCTTGATGTCTGTCAATATATAAGATTAATATGAGAGCTAATTCTCTTTAGATTATAATATTACCAGAGGTTCATCTATGTATAGAGCTTGTAAATTCTGTAGGATAACTATCTTCCCATGATATCTTGATTTAAAGTAGGTAGCATAAGTATATGCTGACAAACTGAGCATGTTGTATGTAGGTTTCATATCCTATCAGATTTTGATGAAGGCAAACGTAGTTGCAGAAGAAAATTAGAACGCCACAATAACAGGCGTAGAAGAAAACCATCAGAGACCAAGACATCTGGACTTCAATCAGCAGATTATGATGATGCTTATGATGAAGCTGGAAAAGGTGGTTGACACTAAGAACATCATATGATATGATATGATATGATATCCCATGTGTTAATCTTTTTGGATTACTGAAGTAATTTTTATGGTGTAGCAACCAAATGTACAACTAGTGAAGCAGCAGGAGAAGAGAAATCATTGATAGCACCTGGAGTTCATAATTCCCTACTGGGCCCTACTCATGCCCAAATTATCCACAGTGATAGCATCCCATCTCTAGCTGTATCTGGTGAAACTCAAACAGATGAAGAGAAAGAAAAAGGCAACCATTCTCCATCTTATTGTGATGACAAGAGTGCCTTTTCTTCTGTGGTAGGTTCTTTATAAATATATATATATATATATATATATATATATATATATATATATATATATAAAAGAAAAAACTAATTTTTATGTGATAATTCATGTTTATTGATAATTTTGATATATTATTGTATTGTAGTGCCCAACTGGTAGGATCTCATTCAAGCTCTATGATTGGAATCCAGCAGAGTTTCCTCGTAGACTTCGACACCAAGTACTAATATTATTACTATTTAATAGCATTTGAAATACTTTTTATTTATCATGTAAGTGATGTATGTATATATGGTTTTACAGATATTTCAATGGTTGTCCAGTATGCCTGTGGAGTTGGAAGGGTATATTCGTCCTGGATGCACAATCTTGACCATATTCATTGCAATGCCTACAGTTATGTGGGTGAAGGTGAGATTATTTTTTCTTCCACTTTGGATTAAATGTCCAAACTTTATCCTATCAAAATCCCATAAACATTATTATTTTTCAACTCTTGAACAGTTAAATGAAGATCCGGTTGTTTGTATACATGAACTCCTTTCTTCACCAAGAAACTTACTTTCAGGACGTGACACATTTTTTGTTAACCTTAACAGCATGATCTTTGGTGTCATGAAAGGTTTCTTCACCTCCATATCTTCTTTTTTAATATTTACATCATAATATACATTATTCCATTATTTAAACTGTTTTTGGGTATGTAGGTGGAAGATCTGTGATAAAAATTAAAACAGGTGAAAAAGCACCAAAGCTTCATTATATTGAGCCTACATGCTTTGAAGCAGGAAAACCCATAGAGTTTTTGGCATGTGGAAGTAATTTACTTCAACCCAGACTTAGGTATTTACACAATTGTCTTATTTCATTAATTGATTATTATAAAAAATAAACATATAACATTTAAAAAACTACAGGTTTTTAGTATCTTTTGCTGGAAAGTATATGACAAATGAAGCAAGTGTTTCACCATCATGTAACCAAAGTGAAACCTCTACAACAAACTTAGATCATCAGTTACTGAAAATATCTATCCCTCATACTGAATTGGACGTTTTTGGCCCTGGATTTATTGAGGTTAGCTTCAGATTATATTTTTACAAAAAAAAAGATTTTGTTAATTTATATATTTGTAATTTTTGAAGGTTGAAAACGAATCCGGGCTGTCTAATTTCATTCCAATTCTGATTGCGGATGAGGAGGTGTGTTCAGAGATTAAAATCATGCAGATGAAATATTATTCAAAAGATTCAGAGTCTATTGCTGTTTTTAGAGTTAAACAGAGCAAGTTCTCTGAATTGCTTGTGGATATGGCATGGTTATTAAAGCAGCCAATTGTAGAGGAAATAGAATGTGTGATGATGTCATCACAGCTGCAAAGATTCACTTGTGTTCTTGATTTTTTAATTGAATACGAGTCCACTACAGTTTTGAAGAGGATATTAAAGTGCATAAAGATGAGAATTATGAAAAATGAAAGTGATGGGATACTGATTCAGGGAACTGTGAATCATGCTACAGAAGTTCTTCATCAGAGACTTAACAAAAAAGTAAACCAAGAAGATGAGGTGCTTCCTTTTGTTTCAACAGTTAATCAGGTATGTTTGTTTTCATGAAAATCTATTATTCTTTTACAAAATTATTGTGTTAAATACTTGTTTATGCAGGATATGGTAGTAGCAAACAGAATGCCAATTCCAACTTCCATGGACAAAAGTGAAACTATTGCACTTTTAAATGCTGAATACATCATGAGTGTGACACCTGGCAAGGAACAACACCCTGTGGGACCCACAAACCGGATATTTACTTACAACACCAATAAGAACAATAGATTATTTCCAACACGGCCACTCATCCTTGTGGCTACTGTGGTTACCTTATGCTTTGGTATTTGTGCGGTTGTTTTCCACCCTCACAAGGCTGCTGCAATTGCAATAACTATCCGTAGGTGTTTATTTGATGACAAATAGTCTTTTTAGTTTTATAAATCTTGGACCCATTTGAGGGCTAGTTTGTAAATTCGCTGTTGTATGTTAGATTAACCTAAAATCTGAGTTAGTCTATAGAATGTTTTGTTTTGGTTGTCGTGTATTTGGTTGAAAAGATTTTGTTTTTTGTTTGTAGGTTCAGATGACTGCAAATAAGGTATTGTGTATAAAAAATAATTAATGACATGATTAGGATCACTATGTCGAAGAAATATCCAATATCATTATGGCATCCATAATGGTAGCTTTTTTAGGTCAAATCAGGATAATAGCTTTTCCCAAATCAATAGCTTCTTGTTGGAATGCGGAGTTACAAGCTCAAAACGTTGTTTTTTAGCTTAAAGTATATATATATATATACACACACACACACAACAAAACCCCCGAGATCATATTTATGTGGAGTAGAGTGAGGTAAGACGTTGAAAGTCGTGCTTCCTTCAAGGATACGACTGTGTTACAAAGATGACCGTTAACCTGAAAATACGATAAACAAAGAGGGTGAGAAATGTTTTGCACAATACACTATACAGGGGTAAATCATATTACAAGCATATGGATCAGAAAAGAAAACAAGGAAAAAGTAAGTCAATTATGAATAAAAAAGAAATACATGAATAAATCGTAATACAAACATAAGAGCACGAAACATTCATCAACACCACAGTTTTGAACACAACACATACAAAGATGCTAGGTTAGTCTAACTTTCTTGATAGTAGCCGCCACATGACCACATCCTTCTATATGAGGTTATTTCATCTTAAAGTGAAAATACATTCATATCCATCATCACATTATGCTCGTCCTTCCTTTTAGGACGTCTCTTTCTCATCAACTTGCTATCAATCATCATTGAATTAACTCTCCTAAGTGATGTTGATGGTGGCCCCCTTCGGACACAGCCATATCATCTCAATCATCATTCCCTTAATTTTCCAGTAATAACACTCCCAACAAATTGACAAAATTACGTAAATGGTCCTTATGGTTGGCAAATTATAACACCGGAGGTCCTTTTCAAAGTTTATGAACACCATGAGTCCTTTTGAGAAGAAATTTGCACATGAGGGGTCCTTTTGGTAAACACCGTTAACTTAGAGATGTTATTCTCTCTCAAATGCCCAATATGTGAGGGCAATTTGGTATATTTTTGAATTACTTTACGTATTCACAAGGAATTTACTTTATGGTGTGTATCCATGTTAGAATCAATAAAGGTTAGTTTGGTAATTTTCATATGAGGGATACCATTTTCTGTTAAGTGCTTCTTGAGTACTGCATCTTCTTGGATTAATATTAACATAACATCATGCAAGCAACAGTTCTAGTATCATTTGTGTAAGCAAAAATATGATGTTTACATAAACTAAATTAAAATCAAATTTCACAAAAACATGATTTTTACACAAACTAAATTAAAATCTAATGTCACAAAAGCATTGTGCTAAAAATATGTCTAACCAAAACACTACCCATAAGCAAAAGTCAAAAATTCTTTAACCAAAAATACCCAAAAGCAAAGTACCCATAAACACAAACATAACAAATATCACCCATCAGCCACTGCTTTGCCTTTCTTCTGCACTTCATTACCACCATCACTCATCCTTTCTCTTTCTCCACCTTGACCCTTACAGCTTCTTTGATTGTGCCTTTTGTTTCCACACTTGCTGCAGGTTATTGTGATGTACTTTCTGCTCAAGTTTTTCCCTGTAGTCACAACCTCACCTACAACTTTCTTTCTCTTCTTTTTTGGCCTCCCAACCTAAAAATAAAAAAAGAAAAATATTAGAACCAGATAGTACCTAGTACTTGAGTATTATGTTTAAATTTTAAAGATTACCTGAATATGATGTTTAGGGGGCATTAGTATAAAAGGACATGCTGATTTGCGCCACATGCTCTTTCCATTAATAGGGTCTATTTTATGGCTATACATATCAGCCCATGTTTGAAGCCAATAAACTGGATGAACCCATGCCTCTATATCAGGTACTTTTTTTCCACCATACTTGATTTTGTCCCAAATTGCACTCACAGCATGACTACAAACAATGCCTGTGAGTTCCCAATACATACAAGTACAAGTATTTTCCTTCAAATTGACCACATATTGGCTAAAGTCTGGAACAACACCGTTGCATTTTACCCTTATTCTTGTTTTGTCATTTTTTTCAAAATAAAGGGACCTCTTAGTGTGTATTGAATGAAGTTTCACCAACTGCTTCACATCCTCTTTATTCTTAAATCTTTGACCAAGTCTGAATGTTGGTTGATGAACTTCCCCTAGTGAACAAAGAATTGGCTTTGCAAGATTTTTCAACATTTCCATCCTCTTGTCCCCTGCAACTATCCCAAAATCAAGAACTTGGGTATCAACGACATTCAGTTCATCTTCACCATTGTCAAATGAATCAAGAATTGGAATGGTACTTGGATCTCTGTCAACTTCTTGGTCAAAAACACTAATAAAGTCTGTCATGTCAACCTCTGGTTCATTTAAGATGTTGTTCTCATCATATAGTAAATCACTACTCTCTTCATTGTTTGTGTTACTACCATCTATAATCCCATATTCACTCTCATCATCCATACTGAACAAATCATCATCATCCAAATTTGTGTCCCCAAAATTAAGGCCTTCAAATGAATCTAATTTAGTAGCATCTTCCAATGGGTGACCTTCATTTGCATCATAAAAATATGGAATAGGTTCATTAAGTGTTGATTGCCCATGTTCTATGTAAATGTGAAGGACTTTATTTTCCTTAACGTATTTACTCATGTTATTAACATCCCCATCAGTAACCAGAGGCATTAACCCAAAATCCAATTCAGTACCTGGTGTATGAAAATGAAGGTAGATTGGCTCACCATTCTTATATCCAAGTTCCCTAACCATGTCAGCTAGCTCGTGAATAGAAAACAAATCCATATCAACGAAATCGTAATAATCAACTATTCCATCAATATATCTTATTCCTCTGTTCTTCGTAAAAGCCCCACTGTGATGGATTTTGAAGGAACAAAAATTTTCTAATGATCCTGATAAAAATCAAAACTTTATTGTTACCTTGGAGGGGAAAAAACTAACTATAACATTTTTTAAGATAAACTTTGTATTTTGATGATAAAACTTACCATATTCTTCGTGCAAGTTTGGTTCAGGGGCAAAACGTGAACGAAGATTCCATATACTAAAAACCATTATGCATGAACTTCAACAATAACAAAGATGAAGGAGATATTGCTCGTGATTATGGTTGTTTGCAGATTCTTCAATCGTAAGGAGAAAAGGGTTTTTGGGGTAGTGATTGATGAACTAACGTAGGGTTATGAGCATGAAAGGCAATAGTGTGGCAAAGATGAAAAATACCGAATTGCCCTCACATAGTGAGCACGTGAGAGAGACTAACGTCTCTAAGTTAACGGTGTTTACCAAAAGGACCCCTCATGTGCAAATTTCTTCTCAAAAGGACCCACGGTGTTCACAAACTTTGAAAAGGACCTCCGGTGTTATAATTTGTCAACCACAGGGACCATTTACGTAATTTTAATTTTTTGTAACCTCATTTAGTATCTTGTTAAGCAAGGTTCTAACACAAGTCCACTATCAACCATCATATAAAAAAATTAGAAACTTATAAATGTTTATTTTAAATTTATAAGTAAAAGTTTTAAATTTGAAAACATTTAGAAAACTTAAAGTGTCTTTTTTTTAAAAAAAATAAAGTCTCGATGGTTAAAACAATCTCTTTTTTAGGTTAAACCAAAAAAACAAACAAAAAAACAAACTACATATTTTTATGGAATTTGTCTTTGATAATTTGAAAATTAGAAATTTGGTAATGTTATTTTTATGTATTAAAAATATGTTTATATAGGATGAGGAGAACATATATAATTTAAATTTGGGAAAATGTTGTAGCACAATAAACTTTTACTGTTTATCTGTTTTGGTTAATAATGTTTTTTTACACAAATTGTCACTAAACTGTTATTTTACCTATTAAATAGGGGAATGGTCCAAATTTATCCCGGTTTCAACGGTTACCTTAGGTTATGTGGCTTTTTTATTATTATTTTAAATTAAAATTCAATAGTGGATCCACGTTAGTGTGAGTTAAAGGGACGTCACCATTTCGTGGCATTTTGATCCTAAGATTATATATCCTCAGTTGAGCCGGTCATTTCTTCTTCCACCCTTTTTGGTGCTTTTAGCCGTAGTTCACGATGTCGTAAATGTGCTTTTGTGGCGGTGTAAACGCTTGCCGGTTGGTCGGTCCGGTCAGATTCTGAGAACAGATTCTCGATGTTCAATCCATAAACAGAGCTAGAAGGAGCCCAGACAATAGCCGGCTATGGACCTACGTTTTCCGCGACTTCTAAGAGATTCACATATCCGCCAAAAAGGAACAATGTCAAATAGATTCGCCAACAACTCATCATCGTTCAGATTTTAGTTTTGGATTCTCCATGGTGACATTGTTCTCTACCTCTGCCTAGGCCTTTGGGTTCAAGATTTTAGTTTTAGGGTTCAAATTGTTCCAATAGCTTGTTTATGGTGCTACTAGGAAGTAAGCTTCAAAGTTTGGCAAGATGATTGTTGATACGCTCCCGATGTCGTTTTTCAGCTTCAATATGGCTCTTCGAAGCTGCTAAAGCTTTAGCGCCCATGATCTCTTGAGATGTCATCTTACCCAGTGTTGTAAAACTGTAACAGCCTGGATTTCCAGGTATCTTTTATGCTTATATTTTTGGAGTTTTGTGAGGGGACTCGGCGAGTTGGAGCTCAAACTCGCCGAGTGGGATCGTGGATCAGGACGCGGGTTCGCGCCCGGACTCGACGAGTCCAAGGAATGGACTCGGCGAGTCCTCGCTGTTTAATGAAACCCTAATTTCCCGGCCCTAGGCCCTATTTAAAGGACCTTATGGCCCTTCATTACGGCTACCTTTATCTTGAGAGCACCAAAGCAGCTGAGGGATTCGTGTGAGTGAGATAAGAGGCTATTGTTCACCAAATTTGTGTGTTTTTGCATGAAAGGAAGAGGAAAGTCAAGCTAGAGGAGTTGGTGAGCTTGGATCTTCTTTCATTTCATCAGAGGAGGCTTCTTGAGGTATCATTCAGAGCTTATTTCCGTATTTTTGTTGATTTGGTCAAATCTAGGGTTTCTTCATGCCTTATTTGCTTTATATTAGAAGTGTGAGAGGTCCCATGGGGATATGGTGCTTAGATCTGGACCTTAGTAGGTCCAGAGAGTCCCTAATGTCATGCTTTATGCCCTTTCTTTTGGGTTAGAGGTTAGGGTTGCCATTTTAGAGGTTATTTCTCCAAAAAGAGCCTTGTAGGTGTGTTATGAGCACCAAGATATGGACTTTACGTGGTGAATAAGCTTAGGAGGGCCAGAGCTATGAGTGGATGGTGCGGATCTGACCTCAGAAGCTAGTTTGAGTAGATGCATGGTATGGACTCGCCGAGTCTGAAGAACAGACTCGGCGAGTAGCATGAAGATTGTCCTTGACCACTCAGTGAGTGGTCCAGCCGAGTTATGAGTTGACTCACTGAGTCAGGGAGAGTTAGCGAGGGTTGACAGGTGGACTGAGTCGAGCTGGGACTCGCCGAGTTGTTCTTAAGACTCGGCGAGTTGAGTCGTGGTGGCCCCGCGATTCATGCCAGGTGGAACCCGTCGAGTCAGGGGTGTACTCGACGTGTCAAAAAGGGAATCCTAGAGGGGTGGTGAATACGTATAGACTCGCCGAGTCGCCTTAGTGCACTCGCCGAGTCCGGTCAAAGTTGACCGTTGACCGTTGACCAGAGTTGTTCAGTGTTGACTTGTTAGGGGTAGTCAACCTTAGTGGTAAAAGTGTTAATTAGAGACATCTGATGTTATAGGAGGATTATAGCTCAGAGGATCGAGCACGATTGATTTCCAGGATTCGCGAGTTATCGAGATACACGAGGTGAGTCTTCTCACTATACTTTACGTTGAGTAGGTAATCAAAGTTATGTGTCAGAGTATGTGTATGTTATGTGTATGCTATGTGTTGTATTGCATGATGTATATGTGATTTATGCTTTGCATGTTTATAGAGTTGGAACCGGAAGGTTCCCAGAGTTAGAACCTGAGGGTTCACAGAGCTTGGGTGCACGGATCCATAGAGTTATAGCCTCGAGTGGCTAATATATGTTTATGTGGTATTTTGGGGAACTCACTAAGCCTTGTGCTTACAGTGTTAGTGTTGTTGTTTCAGGTACTAGCGATGACTGTGGGAAGACGCCGGCTTGATCTGTACACACGCATGGGATTTTTGATATATATATATATATATATATATATATATATATATATATATATATATATATATATATATATATATGATCTTGGGATTTGTATGATGTAAATTGGGATTCAAACTTAATGTTTTTATGAAAATTAAATGAGAAATGTTTTTATAATTTGCGAAAAATTATTTTGGAAATTCACGGTGTTACAAAAACTCACCGAGTTGTCCGATTACTCCTCCGAGTAGTCGCTACTCGGCCCTTTACTAATGCGAGTTGCAGAATCCCGAGTACTCCCTGATCGGCCCCTTACTGAACTGAGTAGTGTTGTAAAACCCGGTCAACTCGGTGATTAATATGTATAATATACTTAATGATGTATTATTTAACACATACACATGTGATTATTACTAAATATATATCTTAAATTTTCAATAATTATTCACGAAGTTAGACCATTATGCATTTTTTCTGTTTTTGTGTTTTCACATGTATCTAATTTTGTTATATATTTCAATTAACTTTTGATTTTGACATATATAATTTCCCTAAAAATATTTCTACATGAATTACCGAATCTGAGTACTCCCCGAGTACTCTCGAGTACTCGCTACTCGGTAGTCGGCCGAATAGGTACCGAGTAACGAGTTTTACAACATTGATCTTACCCATTTCAGCTTGAAGCCTAAATGTGATAGACTATGGTTGAACCATTTGGCCCAATGTCTCGGATATGAGCCTCAAGTGGTGGAGGTGGTGGTCTGATGAACCTTAATCGGTTTTCGGTTTTGGCCTAGCGCCATCTTAATCGTTTTTTGGTTCTGGTTCAGTTCGGTTCGGTTCTGGACTGATTTACATCCCTAAGCAAAACCACATTCTCATAATCACCGTTAAAAAAACCAGAATCGATGTCATAAACATTCTATAGATGTAGTAAAAGAATAAGATAAACTCGAACATGCATTTTCTTCCGTCACAGGATCTAGTAAATCAGGAGTATCATCAGACATTGCTTCAAATGATGTGATAATCGCCTACTGTTCACCACCACCTACAAAGACGAAAGAAAGTAACCATCATCGTCAGTCGTTGCTCTTAAGGCATGTTCTAGTCGAGACATTGTTGCTGACAAGATCAACCAAATGGTACAAGAGGTTCTAGAAAGGCCCAACCCCAATGAAATGATTGGATGTATTATATTCAGTTGTAAGGAAGGGAAAAGAGGGCAATACCAAACCTATAAACAACGTGAAAGAAGGGGGTGGAGAAGGCAGCCGGAGGCTGGAGGAGGACGTGTCAATGAATATGTCGGGAGGTGATAATAGGGGGAGGAGACAAAGAGAAAGATGAGATATGCATGTCGGTTTTCACATCTTGATTCTCCCCAAGGATGAATGGAGCGCTGAATCGAGAGTCTGAGGTGCATGGCGGTGTTGAAATGAGTAATACTAGTTAAAAAGAAGTGGTCTGATTGTAGGTTCAATTTTATAAGGAGAAATAAAAGGAAAGCTAATTAGATAAAAAGAATATTTTAAATTTTGAAAAAAACAGAAACACAATGTGTAATAAATGTTACCGTGGAAACCAAAATTAAATTTGATGTTCCCTATTTAATAGGTAAATTGATACTTTAAGGATCTATTTAAAAAAAAAAAAAACTTGGATGACCAATTCAGAACAAACCCCAAACTTGTTTGTGCTGCATTTGAAAACATCCAAATTACAAGACTAAATAAAAGAAATAACAATACATTTATTCATTTATTATTTATAATATATTACTTCATTTTATTTTACATATTATTCTATTTTTGTTTATCTTTTTCTTACCTTGTATCTTGATTTTTTTTTTTTTTTTTTTTGGTTAAATTACTGATTACAGCAATGGATAATCGATGGAGTTCCAAGTGAAGACTAAAGATTAAAAATTTAAACTATAAAAAGTTACCTTGTTAGAAATTTATAATGAGACGAATTGAAGTGCATGAAAATGGTGACATTTGGTCTAAGAGCTTGTACTTGTGGATATGGAAGTTAAAACGGCCCCCACCATCGACGGCCGTTGACTTTTGACCACCTCCTCCACTTCAGCATGACCGGCCGGTATTTCAGCTAACCATTCCTTTCTTTGTTTGCTTTGCGTCTTCATTCCACCATAATTTTATAGATAAATATTAGACTTCCATTCTATCTCCTACACGTATCCTCCCTCCACTTTCTCTTCTGCTTCTGCAACATCAATTTTGGTAAGCCAGTTGCTATTTCTCTTCCATGGTTTTGATCGATTAGGGTTTATTAGTTTTGATTAAACTAGCTGCTGTTCATGTTTGCATATTCATTTATGGATACGCTGATTGTTTTTTTGAATTTTGACTATTGTTACTTACTTCTTTTGAATTCGATTATCATATTTGTTGATTGTTACTTGGGTATTGATCGTTGTTAAGTATAACGAAGAGCGGATTATTTAAACTGATTCTTTGTGCGATTTATCGCTTTCCTCTGAATCACTGAACAAATGGAACACGATGCGATTTATGCCGCCTTTACACTTCTATTCATAATTATGCTTATACATGAAGAAAGGACTAACATCGTTTTTGGAATAATTGATAAGGGACTTTACGTAACATCTCCATGGATTCATACTCTGCTAAACGAGCTGTTAACTGGGTTAGTGCCCTTAGAAAGGGATCAGGTCCTTCTACACGAGATACTAATGGCACTAGAGATGAACCTGAACCTATTCAATTCTGCAATCGAATTGGATGCAGTGGCAGATTAAACCATACCAAACATACGCCAAATCAAATCTTAAGCAGCCCTAAAAGGCCTTCCTCTCGATCTTCAAACATCAAGGAAGTAGCGACAAACGTGAAGAAACCTCTCCACGAATCCAAGAAGAAGCTATCTTCTAAACCTGAAATTGAACAACTTAAAACTTCAGCAACTAATCATAAGTCAAAATCCAAAGGCACCGAGTCTAATGGTAGAACAAATGGTCAAAAATCTGGTGTTGCAAACTATGATGCTCAAATTGGTTCGAGTAGGAGAAATACAGTAAAGAAAAGATCTACTGAAGGAGAAACAAGTTCATCTAGAGGCAAGAAGATGAGTGAACCATTATCTGTAAGAACTCGGAGGTCTGTGAACCTAAATGGAAACAATCAGTCTGTGGTTCAGTCTAATGGTGAAACTTCATCAGATGGTTCCAACCATCATGGCTTATCTAGCATGATGACTGCTGGATACAATGTTGATGCCATTGCAAATGTAAGTTCTTTATGTTATTATCATATTTCAATTTCTTAATGAGAAATGTTTGAGAGAATTGATTTGTGGTTTGCAGGTATTACTGGCACTTGAGAGAATCGATCAAGATGAGGGGTTAACATATGAGGTAGTGATTCCATCTTTATTTTTTTTTTAAAGAAAAAGAAATCCAAAATACCTGTAATTAATAACCCTATATATATATATTTTTTTCATATTTGCAGCAAATTCTATCATTTGATGGAAATTCATTTGTTGGTGGCTTCAATTTGTATGATCAACATAGGGACATGAGACTAGACATTGATAACATGTCCTATGAGGTTTTCTGCTTTTTCTATTTCTTGCATTTAGCCCAAAAATCGATGGCAAACAGGAATCTTGTATGATTTTTGTTACAGGAACTATTAGCATTAGAGGAGGAAATGGGTATAGTGAGCACAGCATTATCTGAAGAGGAATTATCAAAATGCCTTAAAATTAGCATATATGAACCATTGCAAATTAAGGAGTCAAGAACAAAAATCAGTTGGTGTTTGGATGAATCAAAATGCAGCATCTGTCAGGTGATGCTTCTTAAAAATCTTTTCTTTTATTTACATTTATTGCTGTAATTGGGTAGATTTTTCAATGTATAATGATGTAATAGGAAAAACAATGAAAGTAGAATGTTATAATAAACAGATGAATGAAAGTATGTTGCTATTTCTTTCAGGAGGAGTTCATAGCAGGAGATGAAATAGGAAGAATGGGATGTAATCATGGTTACCATGCTGTGTGTGTAAACCAGTGGCTGCAGTTAAAGAACTGGTGCCCTGTTTGCAAGGCCTCTGCTAAACCATGAGACTCTTTGGTAAATATGTTAAATTTCTTTGTACAAAATCGTCTTTTCATGTCTTTTGTACATACATATTTGGATTCAAAAAGGTAATAAAGTAATAAACTTAGGTTTCTTAGCTTTGTGAACTTTAATGACATTCTGCAACTTCTTTTCATGGCTTTTTTTTATCTCTTTCGATTGATGCATAAAGCAAACTATTACATCATTTTATTTAATAGGAAGAAATGAAAGTAAAATGCTGTAATAAAAAGTAAAAACATTTATTTATTAACACTTATGGTTACTTACCATGATCGGATCTACAACACCATATTATCATAATTACATTTCCACAAAGTACAATGCCCTATTTGAAATACCTATACAGATTTTTTGATGCATACACAACAATCAACACAGATACAAAAACAAGCAATGGTTTTCCTGCATTGGTCATTGAACTCAAACGCATTGACCTTGAACTTGACATTGTCCGTGGTGGGTGCACCGGTTCTTGAGCCACCACGGTTGGTGGTTCATTGGGTGCATCGGTTTTGGGTTGTTGTCTTTGTTTTGTTGGTTCGGTTTTGACCGGTGTTGTGATGTTTGGGATCTCAATGGTTTTTGCCTATAAACAACGATAAATAGTTGTTTAAAGAAAGATAAAAATTTTTATTGATTTTTTTGACACAAACTATAATGAAAAGGAAAAGGAAACGACTTACCAACTTCTTGAACTGTAAATCGTACAAGATGTCAATGTATCGCTGCTTCACTTGCTTATTCTCTTTGTTTAGTTGCTTCCAAAAGCCATACATCGACCCCATGTTCAACACCTTGTTAGCATAGATCTTCCATGTGTAGCTGAAAGAACCAAACAATTAAACATGATTCAATTCTTTGAGTTGCACACATGGGCTCATCTTATGGTCTGGTTCGGACCAGTAAAGACTTTATCACAGTCCACACGACCATATAAAGTTTTATCGCGGTCCACACGACCAGATAAAGTCTGGTTCGGACCAGACTAGATAAAGTTTGGTCCTCACCAAACGAAACTTGGTCTCGACCAATGCTATGACCACATTTGATCGGACCTGTTTTTTTTGGTCTGATTCAACTTACCACTCGTAAATTCGTTGAAGTCCAGCTTGAGACAACTGATCCCAATACTCAACATCTACTTTACACTTGGTAAAAAAATCAGCAATCTTTTCACTCGATTCATCTCCATTATTCGGGTCAATATGAAACCCTGAAACCCCATCAACCACAATTTCTGCGGGCCCACCTTGGTTTGTCACAAAAGTCGGGAGCCCACAATTCATTGCTTCAATAACTGTCAGCCCAAAAGCTTCATACAACGCGGGCTGCACAAAAGCCCCTTTAGTATCAGCAATACACCGATATAGTTCCCCATTACGGGTCCTATCATTTTGAGCCGCTATCCATCTCATTTGGCCTTTAAGTTTATATTTCTCGATCAATTCATGCATTTTCTTGATTTCCGCCATTTCTTCTCTATCTTTTGATTTTGATGGATCAAAAAAGCCTGCAACAACAACCAAGTTTACAAGACTTCTGAGTCGTTTATTCTTCCCGAACCACTCGGTTAATCCCGTTATATTCTTCACTGTATCGAGCCTCGCCATTGAAAATATTATCGGTTTTGTTCGGTCCACCAAATATCCCCTATTTGAAACACAAACAAAAGTATGTTATGAGGTGAACAAGTTAACTTGGGCTTTTTTGGGCTGGGTCGGGTCCAATTTGGAACAACTTACATATGCTCATTGTTGTCTTCTTTGTTGAAAAGTAGTTCTTCAATTGCGGGATGAAAGGAAGTTAATCGTTTTTCTTTTTCTGTGATTGGAAAATAAACCGATTGTTCTGCACCGGGTGAAGCTATGTTGAACTTTGGATCGAACACATTGATTCCCGATACAACTCTACAAAGTCCTGGCATCGTAAAAGCTGCATGTGTCTCATACTGTCCCGGCCTTTTATTACTACACAAAAAAGTAACAAAAGAAGCACTTAGATTAAATTTATATTAACAACCTAACTTCAAAGATTTTAAAGTTAGGTGCTGTTTCTCTCTCTCTTTTTTCCCATTAATCAGTGTATTGATAAAGTAGTTGAATGATAATGATGTTTGTGTGGATAAAATATTTTAAACATAAAGTTTTTCTTTTACTTGAACCGAATAAACCGCCTGAATGAGATTAAATGAGACCTTTAACGTTACATTCCATAAAAAAGAAATTTCACAATACTTTGTTAGTTTTAGCATTATTCATCGGTTTTAACGTGAGACGAGTCGAGGAAAAAAGAATGGCAAATAGGTAAAAAGTTTTTTTTTTTTTTTTTTGGCATAATCCATTAAGTGATTGTGTCTGGTTTAAGTAAAAATGAAACAACCATGTATAGTTGCCCCAATTAAGTGCTTAACCCATTAAGTTCATTAGCTGAAAAAAGAAACAACCCTTAAATAATTGAAAATACTTTTACTATGTGTTTTGCTAATTTCATTACGATCTATGTTCGGGAATCGATCATCTAACCTTCCTGCAATTTCTTGGTAAGTGCTTGTGATGATGAAATCAGCAGCGTTCATTGAGATCAAATCTGCAGTGAATTGACATGAAAAGTGGTACTTCTTTTCAAACTTTTTCCAGTTAATATCCGAGTCTTCATACTTTGTCTTCTCCAATGCATGTGCAATCGTCCCCTGGAATTAAAATTAGACCAAAAACAATGATTCGAGGAACTAAATAATTTAAAAGAACGAAAAAAACGAGTTCAATAAGTTAAAAAACCTGTGTCACTCCAAATTTTTTAGCCATTAGAGATGCCACAATGTTACCATCTGTGTAGTTTCCTAATATAAGATCCGGTTTACATTCCATCACTTCTAGCACCTTAGAGGCAGCATCCTAAAATTGCATTTTATTTTGTCTCGTTAGCATCAGTCTCACTTCCATTTCAATGCATGTCAAACACAGTATCAAACTTGCCTGTGCAAATCTTTCAAGGTAGGGGTAGATATCAAAGCGTGAAACCCATTGAGGGAGAATGCCTTTTGAAGTATGGAAAGGAACCCGAAGGATGTGAGAATACATAGTATTCAAGATTGGCTCCATCTCCTCGTTACACTTTGTTCCTTGTGCCTCGGGAATGAGTCGACTCACCTGCATATTTATATATTCATTAGATTATACACAAATATGGTGAATATTTGAAGCATCGAATTATCTATTAGATATATGATAGGTGGAGCTCTTGATTTTCTTTCCAATAAAGGTTCAACTGTTTAATAAATCCAATTTTATGTACCACAAGAATCCGAGGCTTTGCGTTCAACCCTTGCTGCTTTATTCGTAGTAAAATCTCTTCCTCTAGCGCTTTCACTTGATCAAGAATGTAAACAACCTGCATGGCAAATATGTTGACTTTTTTAGGTCAAACTGAGCTCTTCAAGAAACGAAATCTATCAAGTTTCTTTACACCAAATTCTTTTCCGGTAAGTAAATTTTGTTAATCCATATGGGTTTATCAAAAATTTCACAAAAGAAGATAAAATTCAAGTTAATTTTGTGAATTCTGAATCCTAAATTTGACTTTGGGAATTAGTCAAGCACCTGGCCTCCTGTATCAGGCAATCCAAGAACATCTGATTGTCCAAAGTAACCATGAATGGAGAAGATAACGACGTTGAATATAACTGGAAGCCTGCTAAAGAATGATTCCATGTTACATGGATCTGGAGCTTGAAGAATCTCTGAAAGCATCTTCATTGTCTCCTTAACTCTTTCTGCACTATCTCCCCATCCTCTCTCAAATCCCCACTCTTTAAGCCTAAAATTCAGGATAAAATCAGTTATAATTCTTAGATTTTGTAAATAAAGAAAGCTTGGATTATCGATTACTTGTGCTCAAAGGTACGACATGGCTCGTCTTTTGGGTGTGCAGATAAGTAGACATCCGCAACAATCAACGCCTTTTGGAGCTTCGAAACTGTATCTAATGTCTCATTGATCATAAGCTTCTGCAAAAGAAACCCATAAGAAAAGAATTGAATCCATGAGTCGATCTGAGGAGATAGATATATGTAGTCCTTGATTATCTGTTATATATAGAGGTGGAAGTGACTGTGTGTAGCTGATGATGTGAGACTCTAACAATAACCATGGTTACCTCTCCACGATGATTTAAAGCTAGCAAGTAGTCAAGCAATGGCTTTGCATTCTCTAAATCCCCACTAAGCTTTGAAGTTGTAAACTTTGAAATGTAGTTGAATCCATTCCCGATAGAAGAAGGAAGGGTTAGGCGAGGCATGCAAAAGTCGAACGCTCCGAAATCCACCTCCACTGTGTCTTCGCTCTTCAACCTGCTCATCCAATACTTGTTTTGTAAGATAGAAGACGATAGGAGTGAGTGAGATTATCATCATAAATAGCTCTTAAATATTTGTTTAATTTCGTCTCATGATTAAGTAAAAATGCTACAAATAACATTTGTAGTGAATAAAAAACAATGTACTTGTAAATTCCTGGATAAAAATTTATACGTATTTTGAAATAAAATGATGAATTTAAAGGTAAATATACCGGTCCTTATCGTATATGGACTCTTTAAGGGCCAGATATTGTGTAGGTGTAATGGCGTGAACTGTGACGTCATCTGCATTGACTTTCAAGTAATCCCAACGTCCTGGACTCCCTCTTATCGCCAATACCACATATGGTGGAATTACCACGGCCTCCTGTATTTCAACAATTTCAGTTAATTTATAGTTTCATAGTCAAAAGAATGTAGAAACCTATAATGTAATATTATAATTTGTTACTATTGTTATATTAATTAAAACATTATATTTATTTTTGACTTTTTGAAAATTGTACTGTTGTTGGTTTACCTAGTTTTGTAGGAAATTGTAACATAAATCACACATCATATAAAATACAAGGAATATATGATATAATCGAAGCCTCTCAATTCATGAATGATTAGATACTTGAAGTTCATTTGATATTCAAAAGTATGCACATATTAATGACATAGTTGATTGTGTTTGTGATTTTAGTATAACTAGCAGCAATTGGATTAACGTGAGTGCCAAATGAGATTTTAATCAATATCTAATACAAGTTAGAAGGTATGAAGTGTACACTTATATATAAGACAAGTTTGATTTCGAACGAAATGTGAAGTTAAGAGACAAATTTATTTTGACTTAAAGTACAATGGAAAAGCATTGCTCATATTGAAGTAGAGCAGAAGAAACATACAAGTTGTGGTCTGCTTAGGGATGACAAACCAAGTTGTTTTTCTATAAATCATTTTCAACCGATGATTATGTAATTTTCATTAATCTTATCTACTTTTCGAATTATTGATATACATGTATCTCGCTTATTTTATAACTCTATTACGAAATCTAACAATTCATATACTCTCCAACAATGAAATTATTGTTTTATGTCTAAAATTTAAAATATTTCTAAGACCTAACAGATTATCTCATATTGAACTTCTCAATAACACTCATATATGAGAGAAATATCAATAGGAAGTTAGGAACAGTGAACTTACATAATCCGTAAATTTTCCAAAATTTTTATTACCAAACCTTGGTTTCAGTCCATGTTTTCTACCATATTGTTTCGCAAAAGTTACTTATTATAAAAAAAGACAAATAATAACTACAAATTTTTGTAAAATATTTAAATTAATAAAATGATAAAAATATATCCGTTTTTTTATGGTCTTTACAATGATATAACTTATATTAATTTTAATTTGATTTTAGTAATGCAATAGCCAATCAAAATTATTAAACATTTTGTTTTTATTCAATTAAATAATATAAGGATAGAGCGGGAGAAGATAACCTGTGTGGACCTCAAGATTTGACCCAATGAACCCTCCAAAACCTTCGTTCTTTCAAGCTCGTCATCTATGGTTTTCTCGATTGCGTAAATCAATTCCTGGGGTTTTACTAATCTTCTCCCACGTGACGTAAAGCTTTAAAAAGAAAAAGAAATTGGGAGTTAACAAAAAAAATCAAATTTGGATATTAATATTTCCTAAACATATATGATACTTCATAGAAAAAACAACAAAACAGATTTGGATTCCGAGCCAGTATCTATCAGTTGCAACAATTAAAATTTCAAGACATAAAAGATAACAATAAATAATTTTACATATTTAGCCTAGTAAAAATAATATTATGTTTTTTTAGAAAATATATATAACACATATCTTCTAAATCCTACTCCTAAACTATATATTTATCTACCAACTAAGGGGGCACATTTTGAATAACATGATACCGAATAGGGGAAGGGCTAGAATAATAAAAAAAAATGATATTATGTTGGTGTTAAAGACATGCATACCGATCAAAGCATCTTTTTGCATGATATCGGCTTTGTTTCAATGCATTTGCCAAACTATCTTTTATTCCCAAGTCCATGAAAAGCTTGAATCTATAGAATAACTGAATGAAATTGAATATAAGAATAAAAAAATCAACTGGGTGGATTTTACAGTTTTGAGATGACACTTTTTTTTTTCTCCCAAAATGGCTACCTTTGACTTGTTTCTATAACGACAAATATAATACAAGATGAAATGTTCATTGCCCAAAAATGGTTTTATAGGGAAGTTGTTTAGTTAACCTTTGATAGCAAGATTAGAGATGGTGTTGCGGGGGAGAGAAAGAACATTCTTTGGTTGAGTATGTGGGCCAAAATAACAATGACTTGTACAAAGGAAAAGAATATGTGATTTTGTGGAAGAAAAGTATTATTTTATTTATTAGAAGTTGGAACTAAAAGTAAAAATAAAATAAAAAAGATAAGATAAAATGATTAATATACGTTTGGGAGAACTAAATATAATTTTTAGGTTTGATTTGGTATTTGAATAACAGTGAAACCAAACAAAAGAATTCAGTTTTTATCTTGGAAAAACCACTATTTTTTGTATTTTATTTTCTGTTTTTTAGTAAGAATAAATGTCAGAAAAATTCAATCTATTATAGGCTAATAATTGAAAATAATCATATGTTAATTCTATGTTTGATAGATCTGGCAAAACATGACATAATACAACAACTCGACACGAAATTAACAGGTTTAAGTAAGAGATTTCAACACATTTAAGTAAATGAGTTGATAGTAACAGACACAAAAATTAAACGGGTTGGGTTAGGGTTAAGACTTTCAATTCGAAAATGACTCGTTTAATTATATATCATTTTTTTTATAAGTTTCAAATTTTTATAAATATATTATATATTATACATTTGTGTAGTGGGCCAAACTTAATAATTAAAATTAAAATTTAAACTTTCAAAAGGATATACTTTTAATCTTCGCTCCCAAACTCTAACTCTTTCCATTTTGCTTGCTAAACTTAAAATGAATTTTGTTATTCCACTTCCTAACCGGAGTCTTTCATTTTTTTCCTTTTCGTCTTTCCGTCTCATACTTTTCAACCTTTAAAATGTTTCAACCCAATACGACACAACATATTTAAAAGATTTAAACCTTAACCCGAAACCCGACACGAAATCAATACGAAAATAAATGGGTTGACACGACACGTTTGTCAGGTCCAATGCTTCATAACAATTCTTTTATTTTAGAAACATTTAATATAGAGGATTTTTCAATGAGATGTCTAGAGATTTTCAATAAAATGTATATGCTAGTTTGTGTATTTATGACATTAAAAACATTTAATATGAGTTTATTTTAAATTGAAATAACGTGTTGTTTAAATAGTCACAAATTTAATATAGACAAAATTATACAAATGGTTTCAAGGTTTACAAAAAAAGACCACGTATGGTCTTTATAGAATTTTGTTATACTCGTGGTCCCTAAGAATTGAAAATCTTACATTGTGAGTCCTTATGGTCACTCCATTTGTTTTGCATGGCTAACTGTTAGAATGTATTATATTTATTTTAACAGTTGTATAGCATAGGATCCTTATTATAAATATTATAACTATATCAAAGTTAGAATATACTGAATTCTAACGGGTATTTTCATAAACCACGTATGGTCCTTATGAGAATTTTATTATACCGGTGGTCTCAAAGAATTAAAAGTCTTACATTGTGATTCCTTATGGCTTGATACATTTGTTTGCACGGCTAAACTATTAGAATGTATATATTTATTTTAACACTATTGTATAATCTCTGAAAATCATGGTTATAAAATTAATTAAATTTTTATAATTATTAATTAGTTATTTTCAATAAGTCATTTTAAATAAATTATTAATTAAGAGATCTATTAAAATTTTAAAATTATTATAACTTCAAATTTAACATATAATTAGAAAATGTAAATTTGAATTTTGAAATGAGTTACTTAATATATCTACATGACATATGACATAATATTAATGAGAAGTTATATTAAAATGATACTTCGTAAAAGGAGATTAAAATTATTCACTTATTAGAATAGTGAAGTGATTTATACAATGTAGGGTTCTTATTGTAAATATTATTGACTATATAAAGAGATAAAATACACAAAAACTATAATAAGTATTTTCAGAAAATAACATAGTATCAGAGCCTTTTAGTACATACATTTTTTTCCTGCAACCCTAGCATTTTTTAGTGTCGCGCTACCTTTTCCGACATCCATCTCTATTGGCTACCATAATCAGTGTTGGCCTATTCTACTTACTAATCTTCTTGTGTGTACTCGGCTCCCATCTCTATCAATCTTGCCTCATTTCTTCAAAGAACTATTATTGTGTTGCATTCTCAAAGACTCACATATTACTCTAGTACATTTACTACAATCCATCTACATGCAGTTAGTGTTTCAACCTTTATTTTTAATTTTTGATTTTGACATATTTTGTTGTTTTTTTGGTCCATGACATCCCCGCTCAATCCTCCAATTCCTTGCCGGCTGACCATTATTTAGTGTATACAGTCACAAATATTTAACAACAATTTAGTTTCTAGCTTACCGATGATGGTTCAAAGTACAAGTTATGGCGTCTTATCTTTTTAGACATTTGCAAAGATGCTAAAGTTGTTGGACACATCAGTGGCCCGAACTTACTTCAAATTATTTCGAGTGACAACTACACTACAAATGATTTATTGTACAAACTTGATGAGTTCTTCTTGAACAACAAAATATCAAGAATGATTCAAGATCAATTTCGCAATACCAAGAAAGGTGCCTTCGCAATTATAGAATATTGTCATGCCCTTAAAAACATTGTTGCTGCTCTTGCTGATATAGACTCTAGAATTAAAGAAATTAAACTCATGATGCAAATCCTCTGTTAATTGCTACCCTCATATCACAATATCGTGGATATGGTTACTAACACGAAACTATTCACATCTTTATTGGAAGCCAAGAACATGCCACTACTCCAAGAATCTCTTAAAAACACCGACTCCGCCTTTGACGCGGGAAACTCCACTACATCTGCTCTCTATTCCTATCCATCCAACACGAAAAATAGAAAAATAAATGGAATAAAAGTTGAAATAATCGTCGGGGTACTTCCAGGGGGGGGTAATTCTATCTATTCTAATGGTGCTAGTTCATTTGTAGGTGCACCATCAGGACACCAAACTCGGTTTTCAGGAATTTTCGGTTCTACTCCTACTGCTTATGTAACATACCAAATTCCAAACCAAAAATTTCATTTAAAATCATATTAAACATTCAAAACCCATTTTTCTTGAAAACCTATCATAAAACTCATTAAGTTAAACTAGAGTTAAATTATAAACCCAACGGAAGTCTAAATAACAATGTGACACCGATGCAATGTATAGTCACACCGCACCCTTCCCTCTTACTTTTGATCAACCTAAAAAACATTTAGCTTAACAACGTAAGCATAAAGTTTTGTGAGTTTCCTAGTATACCACATATTCCACCATACATGAAATGTATGCAAAACAAAGGCTCACAGATATAGTGTTTTTCCACCGATCAACATTGACTCTCGACTCTAATGTCATTCCATCATCAACGATAACCAAGTGTCATCTAGTCATCAACATCGATAGGATCTCAACCATCATAGAGCTAAAGGATCTCAACCATCATACGATTAGAAATGGTGTTCAAGGTCATTATCTATTTTGGAAATATTTCTAATAACAACATAGTCCTTTTGGGTTGGCCTCATGACACAAATAGAATTAAGGAAATGGAGAAAATAAGATCTTAATCTATCAAGGAATTAATAAATTAATTATAAATTATTGGTAATTAATTAAACTTTTTAATTAATTAAAGGGCTTGAATATTAATTCCAAGAGATTAATTGGAATATTCCAGAAGCTCCTAGAGAGCTTCATATGGACAGTTTTGACTGCATCCCAGATAGAGATAAGCCAACTTTCAGATAAGATAAGGATAAACCCTAAGAGTTTGTATCCTTTAGGGTTTCATCAATTGCCTACAAATAGACTGATAGGGTTCACACCTTAAATGATGATTCCCTTATTTCTCGTCCATAGTCTCTCTCTCTCTCTCTCTCTCTCTCTCTCTCTATCTCTCGATGAAATTCATAACGCCCTCCTAGGGTTAGTGATTTTTTCATAAAACCTAATATTGGGTTCTTCCTTTTTGCTTTTAGAGTCCGTGGGTTATTCTACATTAGAGGGTTTATAATTTGGATCCTTCATCCTTTGCATAAAATAACAATCACAAGATCGTAATCAAGAAGCCAAGCGGTCAGTACATTTTTCTTTGTTGTTTTTCAAAGTATGTTACTAAAACACAAGATCTCAAGCAACTAGCAATCACAAGATCTCAAGCAAGAAGCCAAGTAGTTAGTGCGTTTTTCTTTATTGTTTTTCAAAGTATGTTGCTAAAACTAGTAAAACCTAGATCTAGGGTGCATGTATACTTAGGTAAATCTTTAGATTAGTCCACTACCTTCTTAATGTGTATTGATGCTAATAAAACCCAAAAGTGGTATCCGAGCTTAATAGGTTTTAGTTGTATTGCACAAACTTTGTAATAATTGAAGAAAACAAAGAAACCTGCTAGTTGCCTACACAACACGCCCCCTTGCTGGATGCAACACGTCTGTCGATTTTCCAGGATTTCAGATTCATCTGCTTTTTTCAAAAAAAAAAAAAGATACTGGAGATAAGTCTATTGATTAAATTAGTATTTTAAGTTGTTTAAATATGATAATTCGAATTTTAGATTAATTTGAAATATTGTTTAATAAGAATTTAAATTTGAATATTTAATTAATTAAAATTTGAATAATATCTAAACTTGAATTTAAAATTTGAATAATTATCTTGAACTTTATTTAATAAGAAAACTAAATTAGAAAGATAAGACTATACAAATTTAAAAAGTTAAAATTTAGTATATATATACATACTATATATATAACAATTATACCACATGTGTCCTCAAAATTTTAATTAAAACATTATCGTTGAATCAAGACGAGGTGTACCCACTCTAATACTTTAAGAAAGGTTTAAGGAGGTGCACCCCTCCCCCACCTCCAACAAACTCAAACTTCTCTCTTTTCTCGATCCTATCTAAGGAGAATCTGACCAGTTAGAATTATCTGACTAGATTCATACCTTGAGGATTGCCCTAAGGTATGAGGGCAAAGAGTATGTCCTCAATGAAGTTCTCCTTTATGTAGATGATGAGCCTACTGAAGCAGAATTGGCCGCTTATCACAAGCATGACGATAAATCTACCAAAGTTGCTTGCATAATGTTGGCAACTATGTCTCCCGAGCTCTAAAAGAGTTTCGAAAACCTTGGGGCATACGACATTAATGAGCACCTAAAGGAAATGTTCCAAGATCAAGCTCGTCAAGAAATATTCGATATCGTGAAGTCCTTGATGGCATGCAAACATCAAGATCGGAATTTTTTATGTGCATTGACAAACTATGAAACTTAGGGGTCGAGTTTCCAAAGGATTTGGCCATTGACATGGTATTGAACTTGATTTATAATTCATATCATCAATTCATCATGAACTATTATATAAACATTCTCAAAAAGACCCTCATAGAGCTACATGGCATGTTGAAAACTGCCAAAGCTAGCTTGCTTAAAGCAAAAGGCTCCAACCTACTTATCCTGTCTTGGCCATTGGACATGGTGTTGATAAGAAGAAGAAGAAGAAGAAAAAGTTTTCTCAAAAAAAGGGTAAGAACAAGGTTGGACCTTCCAATCAAGGTCTCAAGAGAAAAGCTGAATTTAAGATTGCTCCTAACACCGACCTAAAGGAGGCCATTTATTTTGCTGCCAAGAGAAGGGTCATTGGAGACGTAGCTGCCCAAAGTACCTTGAAGACGTGAAGAAAAACAAAGCCAAGGGTGTTGGGACGTTAGGTGTTTTTATGATTGAAATTCATAGTATATCAACTTCTAGTTCTTGGGTTCTTGATATTGGATGTGATACTTATATTTACTCGTATTTGTAGGAACTAAAGGAAAGTAGAAGGTTGAAGCATAGGGAGTTGAACCTGATCAGGGGGAGCAGAGGAACTACATCTTTACAAGGATCGGGGAATACTAGCTCATGTTAAATAATGGAGTGTGTTTTAGTTTATTTAACTGTTGTTACTTGCCAAATATGGCACAAAACATTATTTAATTTCAAACATTGTATAAGGATGGATTTTTTTTCTTTTGATAATGATAATGGTGATATTTTAGTTTAGAAAGTGTTTCATTTATTTTCAAAGCTAGTCCTTGTAATAGTGTTTATGAAAGTTCGATGTTTCTTCTACAGAATCAAAGCTAGAAAGTGTTGCTATTACTTGCTCGTAACTGGAACTTGATGGCTTGATATCGATGATCGTAAGTGTTGGATTAGGTGTTTAAGACCATAACTATAATTGGTATGTACTTGACCTAAGAGTAGCATGGTCCATTTGGGTTGCCTTCAGCAGAACAATCTGATAGGATGAATATTTGAGAATGAGGCTATTTATGATTTACTAATATATTATAAGTATAATATATTAATTTAGAAATCATAATATTTAATTAGTATTGATCAAGAATTAATTTAGTGATCAAAAGAGAGTAATCAAATTAACAGGGATTGATTATGTAAATCAGTGATATATAGTGTCTGGGCTATTGATCCATGATGGGCTAACTTTATGTAAGTATCCATAAGAGTTAACCCACATGAGATATGGATCATAACCCAAGTGTATGGATTAGGGTTTACCCATGACTCTTGGAATCCTACACTATATAAAAGTCACCCCTTATCCAAAATCGACACCTATGCATTCTAAGAGAATCATAACCGGTTTGAGATTATCTAGCCTCTCTCTCAAAGTCTTCATTTGTTCATGGTGTTTGTGAACCATTTGAGGCATCGCACTTGAGGTGCTAAGCTCTTGAAAGGCCATAACTACAAGCTACAATAAAAGAGGTATTATTCTAACTAGTTTTATAATTCATGTACCAAAATTGTATGCTAGTTGTAGGCTTCATGCTTTGAAAATTTTATTGCATGTATAACTAGAGAAAATTTAGATCCAAAGTTATTAGGGTTGTATGTGCACCATAGGAGTGTTATAGTATACAAAACCCAACAGCGGTATCAGTGCCCAGGATTGTTTTATGTTATATTTGATGCTTGTTAATTTTCAAAGCTGAAAAAATCGATTTTTTGGCCTCTGACTGATGAACTCGCCGAGTCCACTCAGTAAAAGGGCAACTCAAAGAGTCTAGTTCATGTACTCGTTGAGTAGATGCTTCCGATGGCATATTTTCAGGATTTTTGGCATGTTTTGGATTAGGAGCATTACCACAAAATGTTTTAGTTCATAAAATTTGATTTTGTTGGTATGGTAATGATTACAATCATCCAATGAAAAGATAATTGCAAAGTTTTAAGATAATTGTTGGTTATATGATAAACAAATTTGCTTGTGTAGGGTCCGTTATGTGTTGCATCTTGGGCTCGTTCTTTAGTCCAATTTTGTATCCGGATTGGGCCTGTCCATCCGTGATTTATTTATTAGGGTTTAGTATTTATAGATGCTTGCATGCATCTTAGTACATAATTTTTTTTTGGAGTCAATCATTCACAGCACATACTTTTATTGATTGTAACCCTAAACAGCCTCTACAGCGGAAGTTCTTAGTCGAGCTCTGCTGAGGTGTGAATCTATTGAATCATTCAGTATATTTTGATTCATTCCAGTGTTTGATATTTCTTTTCTTATTACTGTGATTAACTTATTTGAAGATCTAAACGATCAAAGAGTTTTTCAACTCATCAATTGGTATCAGAGCAGGAGACTGTGTAATTCATACACATCTCTTCTGTGAAAGAAGTGATTAGGGTTTATTCCGCATTCATTGATATTTATTGAGCCGTCACTCCATTATTGACGTAGCTCATTAATTATTCATGTTGCCCTAATATTACGTATTACAAATTCTGATCTTATAACAGGTTACACGATCAAGCATGGACGATCCTCAATCCAATCCCATTAACATCTCTAATAGCATCGGATCAACCACCAAGATTCCAATCCTCTACACTCAAGACTAAGAAGTATGGACACACTACTTTGAAGATTATGTTATTGGATCTGAAGATAATGGGTATCTGATATGGGAAGCTATCACATCTGGCCCTTTCGCTCATTCAAGCACTTCTAGAATCATTAAAACTCAAAAGGAGTACAATGATCTATTAAAAGATGTGAAAGACGTCACACAGGATGAAAAGGAGAAGTTTCAATGCAACATTAAGGCATTGAGACTAATTCGATTCGCTCTTCAATCTGACACGTTTCGATTAGTAAATTCTTGCGGTACAGCGAAAGAAATCTGGGATCGTCTGCGAGAGCTGTACTCCACAGATGAAGATCTAGAGCACTCAAGTCAGACCCTACTTCTCTCTGAATTTGGAGAATTCAAGCAGATGCCAGAGGAGGTTGTTACACAAACGTTTGATCGGTTCAATCATCTTCTCAGTAAGATGATCAAACATGACATTGAAAGAAAGCTCATCGAACAGAAGGTCACCTTCTTAAATGGCCTAAGACCTGAATGGAGGGAAGTTGTGTCGACGGTTAAAGCTCATGAGCAGTTCAAATCATATTCCTTGGCAAAACTGGTGGGGATTCTAAAATCCCAAGAAAAGATTGTGTTACAAGAGAAAAGCGTGGTTTCAAACTTGGGGTCTTTGGCGCTTCTGTCCAAAGGTAAGAATGCAGCAGCAGAAGAAGAAGATTTGAATCTGGGAGATTACGATTTAACAGCTGAAGACTATGCTATGATGGTGTCAAATCCCAAAAGGTTCATTAAGAAGAAGTTCCCTACCAACAAGAACCGAAATTGGCAGGGAAGCTACAGCTCTGAGAAAGTGAAAGAGGAGCCGAAGGTTGAAGAATCAAAGAAGGAAGCGAAGGGTGAAGCTGACTTTGGTGTCAGTTGTTTCTACTGTGGTGGGAAAAATCATTATGCAAAAGATTGCGTGTTAAAGAAGATGGCAGAGAAAGATGAAGAAGCAAGTCTTCTAAAAAGACTGGAGGAGATTAAGAGGAAGAAAGCTGCTACTAATCTCTCTATGAATGCTCTTATTGTGCAGGATTCGGTAGATGATGATGAGTTCGGTGGCGTACAGGTGTGGTCAACCGACTCAGAAGATGATGAAGTGAGAAAGCCTTCTCATGGAAAGGCATATGTGACGAAGAATGTTGATGCTGGTGGAAGATGTCTGATGGTGTCAGATGTATCCCAGATGAGGGGATACAACACTGATGGTGGAAACGAAGAGGCTAAGGAGCGAGAGGACGTGTGCTTTACAGCGAAGCCTCTCAGTGTGCAGATTAGTGAGCTAGATGAACTGATCAAGAAGGTACAATCTATTTTTATTTCGTTTAAAATTCCACAAACAATATGAAAAGGAATTAAATAACTTGAATTCAAGAATTTCAAATCTAGATAGTTGTTTAACTCAAACGCGTGTCACGAATTCTAATCTAACTGACCAAATAAGCAGGGTGTCATCCAAGAGTGAGGAGCGAAGGATATGGATAGAGCAGAAGGAGTTGGAGCTGGTTAAGTCTAGGGATGAGAACATTTATTTGCAAAGAGACAATCTTAAGTTATTAAAACAGAGGAATCTTTTTTGTTTAATTGCAAAAAGACTTTATACTAACATTACTCAGCTGCATTTAAACTGTGAAATAGGCCAGAAGATACATCGCATGATTTTGCCCTTCCTTGAGTTAAAGGAGGATGAAATCGATGCCGAAGCATACAACTGCGAAAATGTTGTATCTTCAGATGATGTTAATCCCACCTATATGTATAGTCTGGAAAAAATTGAATCTTTTATAAAGTCCAAAGACCATAAGGACATGCTTAAGAATCTTTTGGATGAAAATGATAAGTTGAAACTTAGGGCCGAAACTATACAAAAATTTGACTCATTGAGTACCAAATTAAGTTCAGAAAATAAAACCGATGTTGAAAATGCATCTGAACTTAATGAGGACGATGACATGAGTGAAATTTCTGTAGAGGATGAGGTTGATTGTTCCTAGTTCATTAGAAGCGAAACTGAAAACCAAAAAAACTTGATTTCTGAAAATTCTGTGGAATTTACTCGTTTGTCCAAACATAAGTCCCCAATCCTTAAAGAAAAGGCCGTTGTATACCAAAAGGTTCGAACCACTCCCAATCAGGTTTGTACGGTCACAGGAGTAACCGAACATCAGACAGCCGAACTCACTACCATAGTGAATGAAGATAATGCAGATGGCTGTGATGAGTTTTTCTGGTCTGCACCGATAGACAACGCAGATGAAACAGTTGGTTTGTCGGAGCGAACATCATGGAAAGCCAAAGGTAGATACGTGGCAGAACCATTGAATAAACCTACCAACTTTGACGTGCCCTGTTCCAGCGGCACAAAAGAGGTTCCAGTGGAATATGTCTCCTCAACTAGCGAAACCTCTTCCATGAAAAGTGAACTTGTTGCTAAGAAGCCGAAATAGAAGGCAAATATTCACAGACAACCGAATCAGGTGAAAAATCAAAAGCAGCAGAGAAATCTGAGATACAAGAAAAATCTCTTAGAGCGAAAGCAATTTTGGCACTCCCAAAATCCCCACTATACTCACTATGACAGAAATTCCAAGCCAAAAGGAGAAGAAAATAACAGTAAAAGGAGTTTCGGTCCATCAGATCAAAAGAATCAGAAGAAGACTTTCAGGCCACAGGAAGAACAAAACCGAAAGGATAGGTTCGGTCCCGAAAGTAACAACAACCGAAAGGCTGATTTCGGTCCCCCAAACAGCAACAGACAAAGACCAGATTTCAGCTCTTCAAGCTTTTATAGTAGAAGACCCAGCTTCGGTGTAACTACTAATAACAACCGGAAAAACAGTTTCGATCCATCATCAAATGGCAACCGCAGGTCCAGGTTCGGTCCCTTAAATGATCTCAACCGAAAGGGTCATTTCGAACCTCAAGTCAGGAAAGATTCTCATTCTAATTTCTTTTCTTCTAATTCTTCTCGTTCTCATTCTTCTTCTAAGCCTAATTCTCGTCATACACCAAATTCACAATCATCGAAGGATTTGAAAGGAAAAAGGAAGATTTCCTTAGCAAGTGAAGACCGAAAGCAGGCTAAAGTCCAAACGCCCGAACCTGAATCCAAAATACCTGCATCTAACTCCAATAAAATCAAAGTATTTACCATTAAGAGGAAAAATGAAACAACCTTAATAAAACGAACATATCTGGTTGATGTTTCAATTACTATTCCTGTTTTTGTAAAAGGCCCACGAGGACCCAAGAAACTTTGGGTTCCTAAATCTGCTTAATTTTTGCAAGTTATAAGTGGCGAGCAGTTTGACGAAGAATGGTACATAGACAGTGGCTGCTCACGTCACATGACAGGAAGGAAGGAAGAGCTAAGGGAGTTTCGGTCACTTCAAAACGGTGGCAATGTCAAGTTTGGTAACAACTCTTATGGAACGATAAAGGGTTATGGGACGATAACAAATGGAGACTTTACAATCAGGAAGGTGGCGTATGTAGAAGGGTTGCATCATAACCTCATCAGTGTGTCTCAACTGGTGGGAGGAATAGGTCTCAAAGTCTCATTCGATGACGAAGGTTCAGAGATAATAGAGAAGAAATCCAACAAAGTTATTCTCAAATCTGAATGAAAAGGTGAAATGTTCCCTCTGAATCTCAGACCAATCAAAGGGAATCCATCAATATGTCTTTTGTCCAAAGCTCATTCAGACGAAAGTTGGTTGTGGCACCGAAGGCTCTCACATCTCAACTTCAAAGACATCAACAAGCTAGTCACCGGTGGTCATGTTCGAGGACTTCCATTACTCAAGTTCAATCGTGAACACTTATGTGCTGCATGTGAAATGGGGAAAAAAAAGTCGCCAAAGTCACCCAACGATCATAAACACCAAAGTTGTTGAACCACTTGAGTTGCTTCACATCGACTTATGTGGTCCATCATCAATCGAGAGCATTGGCGGTAACAAGTACATTCTTGTTATTGTTGATGACTTCTCACTATTTACTTGGGTATTCTTTTTGAAGCACAAATCTAAGGCGACTCCCAAACTGAAGGTCTTTATCAAGCAGGTCGAAGTGCAACTAAGAAAAGTTGTTCGAAACATTAGGAGCGACAATGGACTGGAATTCAAGAACAAAGAATTCGAAGACTTCTTAGCAGAAAAAGGCACCAGTCACAACTTCTCATCCCCTTATACACCTCAACAGAACGGAATTGTCGAAAGGCGAAACCAATCCCTGTGTGAGGCGGCCCGAACAATGCTAAGTTTTGCTTCCCTTCCTTTATATTTTTGGGCTGACGCCATTGCTGCAGCGTGTTTTACTCAGAACAGGTCTTATCTCAACAAGTGTTTCTCTCTCACTCCTTATGAGATAATCAACAACAGGAAGCCGAATGTCAAGTTCTTTCACGTGTTCGGTTCCAGGTGCTTCATCTTCAACTCTAAAGAACATCGCAACAAGTTTGATGTCAAAGCTGATGAAGGTATCTTTCTGGGATATTCTCTTACTTCAAAGGCATACAGGGTTTTGAATAAGTGTTCTAAAAGAATTGAAGAAACCTATTACGTGACGTTCGATGACAATTATGTCAAGAAGTTGAAGTCTACTGAAGAAGGAATTGGAGAGATTTTCTCTCAAACAGGTCAAGTCACAGCCTCTATCGCCAATCTTTTTGACCAGTTCATGGTTCTATTTGATGAACCTGAGAGAGCTGCTCACTCTGAGGCCACGACAACAGACAACAAGATTGATCACCTTAAGAAAATTGTCGAAGATGCAACCAAACAAATGGGAGCAGAAGAACCAGATCGAAAAGAACCTCCCCAGAGCGGTACTTCGGTCGAGGGGGAGAATCTATCTTCTTCAAATCAACATGACTCACATATTCAGGGGGAGAATCAAATTTTTGACGAACCCGAAAGCCCCGTTGCACCCGAAAGTCCTGTAGCACCCGAAAGCCCCGCTACACCCAAAAGCCCCGCTACACCCGAAAGCCCGATTGCACCCAAAAGTCCTGTAGCACCCGAAAGTCCGGATCAACCCGAAAGCTCAGTTGAAGAAAGACTTCTTAGTTCATCATTTGTCGAGGGGGAGAACTCAGATATGCTCTATGATGATGACATTCAATCAGAATTGGAAGAATTGGTAAATGCTGAATTGGATCCATCCAATGATCCAAACTATCCTCCTCTCACCAAATGGACCAGAGATCATCCTGTATCTCAAATAGTGGGTGATGTATCTGAAAAGGTTCTAACACGATCTCAACTAAAGGCAAAGCAAACTTCCTTATTCTCCAAAGTAGAATTCTGCATGTTTAATTCTTTCATCTCCAAAATAGAGCCGAAGACCGTCAATATTGCTCTCGATCATTCTGATTGGGTTCAGGAAATGCAAGACGAACTCAATAAGTTCGAAAGAAATAAGGTCTGGAGACTCATTCCAACACCAAAAGATGCCTCGGTCGTAGGTCTCAAATGGGTGTTCAGAAACAAAATGGAAAAGGAGGGTAATGTGATTCGAAATAAGGCTAGACTAGTGGTGAAAGGTTACTGCCAGGAAGAAGGAATCGATTACGAAGAGACATTCACTCCGGTGGCAAGGCTGGAATCCGTTCGTATATTTCTTGCCTACGCTGCACACAAGAACTTTGAGGTCTACCAGATGGATGTAAAATGCGCCTTTCTGAATGGGGAACTTGAAGAAACCGTGTATGTGGAGCAACCTCCTGGCTTTGTAAATGAAAAGCGTCCAGATCACTGCTACATCTTGGATAAAGCTATTTATGGTCTGAAACAAGCACCTAGGGCATGGTATGAAACATTAACTAAGTTTTTAAAGATGTCTAAATTCAAACAAGGTTCGTTTGACCCAACCTTCTTTCGTAAAAAGAAAGGTAACCACCTTATGATCGTTAAAATCTATGTCGATGATATCATCTTTGGCTCAACGAATCCTAGCCTAACATTTGAATTCAGAAAGTTGATGGAGACTAAATTTGAAATGAGCTCAATGGGTCCAATTAACTTTTTCCTTGGTTTAAACATTAGACAGGGACCGGAAGGCATCTTTATCAACCAGGAAGCATATACCAAGACTCTTCTTGCTAAGTTCAGAATGATGGGAGACTCAAATGTTAAAGTCCCTATGGCGTTCGGTACCAAGCTCACACCTTCTTTGGAAAAACCGGCAGTCGACATAACACTTTATTGCCAAATGATTGGTTCCCTGATGTACCTCACAGCTAGCAGGCCCGATATAATGTTTTCAGTGTGCTATTGTGCCAGGTTTCAGGCAAATCCGCGCGAACCACACATGCTGGCAGTGAAGAATATATTCTGGTATTTGAAGCGAACCACCTCTCTCGGTCTTTGGTATCCCTCAAACTCAGGTTTCTTTGTTCAAGCCTACTCAGATGCAGACCTAGGAGGATGTGGTCTAGACCGGAAAAGCACTACAGGAGGCTGTCAATTCCTCGACGGGAAGTTGGTGAGCTGGCAATCTAAGAAACAAACGTGTGTTTCTCTGTCTACAGCCGAAACAGAGTACATTGCAGCCGCCTCATGCACATCTCAAGTGATTTGGATCCAAAGCCAACTCTGGGATTATGGACTCAATATGAAAAGAATCCCACTATATTGCGATTCAGAAAGTGCAATTAGGATCTGTCATAACCCAGTGCAACATTCCAAGACGAAGCATATAGCACCGAGGTATCACTTTATTAAGGATCATGTGGAAGAAGGAAACGTCGAAATTCACTTTGTTCGAACAAATGATCAACTGGCCGACATCTTTACCAAAGCCCTTCCTGAAGCAAGCTTTAATAAAATCCTACAAGGTCTAGGTATGATGGAATCGGAGTCAGTACCAAAAATACCTTCTCAGAACTAAAAGTTGGAAGCGAAATGAACCGAACGCTCGGTCTATTTCGGGCTCGGTTCACATGGGAACCGAAATGAACCGAACGCTCAGTCTATTTCGGGTTCGGTCCCATTGCACTTGTTTTCGCTTATCTCAAAAAGGTGATATCTTTGGTTGTACCCATTTGTACAATAGTTTTTCCAAAAATTCCAAAAATATTTTTTTAAAGGAACCGAAGTGAACCGAGCGTTCGGTCCATTTCGGGTTCGGTTCGAAATTTTTTTTTGTTTGGTTTGTTTTCTTTTTCTTTTTACAAAAATATCATTTTTTTTTCTTTTTGTCTCTACTTCTATTTATATTAACTGTTTATGGATTATCGATGGGGCAGGTATCACTCTCACACCTTTTACTTGTTAAGTTTCCCTAGAAGCATGCTACTGCATGTTGTCCAAAGCCTCAACTGATTCTGAATAAAGCCTTATTGACTTGGTATATACAAACCTTGTCTTCCCAATTAGGCTGCTACATTTATTCTAATCATGAGCTACCTTACTCTTTTCTCATATGAGTTAAGATTTTTCTGCTTAATCACTATATTTATAGCGACGGTACTTTGGTTTTCTTACACCATCTCAAACATTTTTCTCCATCATATTCGCTTCATACATGTAACCCTTGAGACTTTCAGAGATTACCACGGAGGTTTATGGTTACATAATCTCTGTGTTTGTGATCTTAGCTTCGTGTCACTACGTGCTAAGTGAAACCCAAAATTCAATACCCACTATGCATTGACGGTGAATAATTAAATTTGCTCTAGCTTTCACTTATGAATTAACGAATCCACCCAAGTGGTTGTACCATGAAATCTCTAATTTTCTCTTTGTGTGATTCTTATGAAATTGTTACATACCATAACATTTCTTCCCTTAGAATCCAGTTTTAAATTTTCTTGAGATTTCACACCGAGTATTTCCAACATGTCACTGGAATATTGTCCAAACCTACTTGTTCAATAGACCACATTGGTCTCACAAGTACTTCATTCGGTTTCTATCTCATGTCAAGATCAGGAACTCTGAATTGAAGCGAAAGCCACCCTTATCAGCTTCATTAAAAGATGCCTTTCAACACTTCTTAACAATTGATTGATCGTAATTCAACGGGAAACCACACAAACACTTTAAAGTCTCTCTTGACTTTGAAGGAAGAGATTCGTGCCCGGGATCCACTATTTCGTGTCAATATTGACATCACAATTTCCCACATATATGTTGCTTTATTTCTTTATCTTTGACACTCTATGCACGAAAATCTTTTTGATTTTCCAAAAGTCTAGTTTGGTTCATTACAAGCCATTTTTTATAGCTCTGATTTTTAATGTTGCTATGGTTTATTTACGTGGCTTATCTATGAAGACATCTCATTTTAAAAGGATAAGTTGATGACTCAGCCGGGAGACTAAAGGTTTCAGGAATTCAAAAGGGTATCTGATGGAAAGGCGTGCAAAACGGAAGCGTTTTTCTCTCTCATGCGTAATCATAGGGGTTGCTAACTGTCACGCGTCAATCAACTCAGGAACCGCTTCGTTTTTCAAGAAGATTTGGGGGCGGATTTTTCTCTCTCCTCTACACTCGGTATAAAGGGGAAATCCCAAGTTCTTTTACCTCTTTACTGCACCCAAAATTCAGAGAGCAATCAATGATTATTTTCTCCCACTATTCATCTTCTTCTTCGAAGCGCTCATCAATGGCAGATTCCTCCTCTGTTCATGAAACCTCCCACATTCTCCCAATCCGACCCCAGCAAAGCCTGATCATTGATCTCACCCCACATTCCTATGACGCCTTCATGTTCCCTATTATGGAATGTCTTAAACAGTCTCCACTGGTCCTAGCCCTGACCAAGGTTGAAATCGTTCTGATGGAGTGTTTATCCTAGATTTTCTCTACCGCCCACTATGACAAGTCTGTCGATCGCATTTTCTTCGACATTCTTGATACCAAAACCTCCATCTCCAAACAGCGATTCTGCTCGCTCCTAGGGTTTGAACCTGATGAGTCGAGGGTTAACCCTGAGTCGATTTTTGTGGGACAGTTGTTCTCCATGTTTTACAACATGGGTTACACTGAGAATCTTACTACTGTCACGAAGTTTAAAAAATCGTGTCTTCCTCCTTAGTGGAATGGCTTCTTCACGGTACTGTTCAAGGGTTTATCAGAAAGAAGTGCAAGTTCTGATGGGGCTAGCCGTCTGTTCATGATGATTCTCTACGGACTGTACCATGGCGTTAATCTTGACTATGGCTCTGTCTTGTGGCAGCAGTTGATCCAAAGCCTTGCCTCTACTTCTCGCTATTCTGAAAATTTCTTATGCCAGATTATGGACGCTTGTCACCAAGTGGGCAATGAACAAGTATCATGTCCCTGTTGAAGCTAATTCTCCACTCTCCTCGATTGGCGTTTTCCACACAACAAAGATCATCGTGACTGATCCCTCCAAGTTTCAGTTTGTTGGCTCAATTCCTGAGTCCATGTATGTGTGTGTATCAAGGGATAGTCGTATCATCAATACCTACAAGGATTTCCTTCGTTCAGCCCCAGAGAGCTCACTCCAGAGATGATTCAATCTATCCATGACACTGACAAGCCTGCTCCCAGGGGTAAGAAACAAAAAAAGGGGAAAGACAAAAAGGTAGTCAAAGGAGTGAAAGGCCCTTCTCCAAAGAAGCTAAAACCTACGAAGGCAGCCCAATCACCTCCACTGAAGAAGAGGAAAACCCAGCCCAGGCGGAAACTCATTCTTGCCTCTTCCTCCAGTGAATCAGAGGATGAGAGTTCAGACTCAGAGGAGTCGCTTTGAGGTGACACTCCTCCCTCTTCACCTTCACCTGAGGTACCAGTTTCAACTAAACCTGTCTCTCCTCCCCCAATCTCCATCTCTATTTCCATTCCCCCCATAACCTCCACCACTCAAATTCCTTCTACTTCTATTCCTGTACCACCTCCTATTTTCTCAGAAGCTACGACAACAACTACCACTGGAGTTCGAACCAACGTATCTGATACGGGGGCTCATACTTCAGCACCCGAACATACACCTGCCACCGAACATACTTCCACACCCGAACCTACTACCACAACTGCACCTCCCCCTTCACCTTCATCTCTCAATCACTCAGCAGACGACGAGACTTTTCTTGGAGGGGAAGACATGACTTTTGATTCTTTCTACTACAGTCCCTATCAGGTTCAAAGCGATGATGATGATGATGCTCCTGTCACTAAAAAGCATCTCAAGGAACTTCATGAGAAAATCGATAGTCTCATCGCTTCCTCCTCCTCTTTTCGGTTCAATATCTCAGAGGCTCCCATTCAGGGGCTAGTTGATTCTTTCACCAAGGCACATGAAGCCTCAATCCACTTCGCCACTGCTGCTATTGACGCATCTACAAAGGCCTGTGTTGCTGCAACCGAAAAAGTCGAAAAACTATTTCTTGATGCTAACAGTCTTTTACAGTCTTTACAGGGGGCCGCTGAATCCAATGCAGCGAAGGTTGATTCCATTGTTGAGAAGCTGGCTACTTATTTCACATCAGAACAACAACTCTTTTCCGGTCTTCGTCAGACTCTTGCAGCTGACAGCAAAACTTTCCAGGCGACCGTTGAGGAGCGCTTGACAAAGCTCCAAGAAGATCTTGCTTTGGAGAACTTTGTCATGGATGCGCTTGCTCGCAAAACCACTGCTCTAAAGATCAGGAGTCTTCAGCTTTCGCAATCAGAAAAGGAAGTTGCGTCACTCCGATCTGAGCGAGCGGTCATAGCAACGTGTGTTTCGGATGTCCACGCAGCCCTCTCCAACATTATTGAAGCGCACGATCCAATCTTGAACTACTCTGCGAGGCGAACTCTAGTTGAGAAACTTGCTCCCGCCCTTGATCTGTTCAGCAAAATTGAAGGGCTTCCTGAGTTCGTGGCCCATCCAAAACAAGGGGGAGAAGGGGTTTCAAAGGGTGAAAATCAATCTCAACCGCCTCCTACTTCTGCATCAGCTTCAACTAAAGCAACCGAACCTCCAACAACCGGTCAGGCTTCAGGTTCGGGTGCTCAAGATAAAGGAAAAAGGCCTATGGTTGACAGTGATGGTGATGATGATAAAGAGACCATTGCTGATCTCTTGAAGAAACAAGCTAGGGATAAGGATTTAGACATGAGCGCTCGTATTGCTAGGGAGGCAGAAGCGAACGAAAGGAAGATGAAGGAGGCTCATGATCTCCTTGAAAGTCGGAAAACCCTATTCCCTCCGTGGACTCTTGAGAAGCTTATCAAAGAAGCTATCGACACTCCCAGCATCCTATGGCTCGAACCGGTGATTTCCTTGGACCGGGTTAATTCTGTCGACTCTCAGTTTGACATGCCCTTGACCCGAAAGGCCTTCATATTTCATGCTTTCTCCCATGTTGTTGATGTCCCTCATCCTCACCCGAAGGTTGATAGGGAGCTCGTTGAATTCTATCTGAGGTCTGCTCAGCCTCAGTATCAGACATGGAGTGCGCAGAAGATCATAAATGTTCGTGTCCTCAAACCCTTTCGGGAGGGTAACTTCACAAATGTCCGATTCAAAGTGTTGAGAGGGTCAGCTAAAACCGAACATGCCATTTCTCTTGCTGATCTTCCTAACCTGAATTCACATGATTGGATCATTCTGCATAACATCCTCCTCACCAACGAAGCTGAATATGGGCCAATCATAGATCACTTCAAAAGGATGTTGGTTTGCTACATCATGGAGGTCGCCAAGATGGATCAGGAGATCGCAAGTATTTTCAAGAAAAAGCCCACTATCTCTCCAGTTGGCTCTGCAAGTGATTTGAATATGATGCAGATGGGGAGGATCGACCCAAAGTGGAACTCAGTCATGTTCATAAGGAACGAAGGCCAAAAATGCCTGTTCGCCTTGACAGACTAGCATCTATATACCACTGCGTGTTTGGAACACGTTCTGGGGATCATCAATCGATGCAAGCAGAACTCTGATGATGACAAGAAATATTTTGATAATATGATCCAGTGGTACATTCGTTTCAGACAAACCATCCTTTCCCTCATTCCTCGTCTGTTCGAAACCACAAAGAAAGTTCCTACAGCTGGACCCAGCAAGCCGAAGTAGTGTCTCGCTCCAATTGACGCAAAGGGGGAGATTGTAGGGTCCGTTATGTGTTGCGTCTTGGGCTCGTTCTTTAGTCCAATTTTGTATCCCGATTGGGCCTGTTCATCCGTGATTTATTTATTAGGTTTTAGTATTTATAGATGCTTGCATGCATCTTAGTACGTAATTTTTTTTGGAGTCAATCATTCATAGCGCATACTTTTATTGATTGTAACCCTAAACAGCCTCTACAGCGGAAGTTCTTAGTCGAGCTCTGCTGAGGCGTGAATCTATTGAATCATTCAACATATTTTGACTCATTCTAGTGTTTGATATTTCTTTTCTTATTACTGTGATTAACTTGTTTAAAGATCTAAACGATCAAAGAGTTTTTCAACTCATCAATTTGTAAATTGTTGATATGAATTATCTTGCCTTATGACTTAGATTAGATCAATCCTAGATTATATGATAATTCTACTTGTTAAAATTGATCTAAATGGTTTTTTTAACGACTTACATAACTTGTCCTCAAGTTATGGAACATGAAAGGTCTCATCCATTAAAATGACATTAAACTCTAGAGTTACAAAACTTGCCCTCAAGTTTTAGTATTTGAGACGTCTCAAATTATAAAAACATTAACTCTAGTAATCGAAACATTTCAAAAGATGCATATCTTGGGTTCATAACATAAAAATTAATTAAATACTTTTGATTTTGAATTTTTTAAATAACCTAGATGCCTGGAATAGTTCAATTACACTTTATGGAGTTTATTAAATTAATTAAAGTGTTTAATTAAAAGAGAAGTTTAATAAATCAATAATAACATGGTTTAGGATTGATTAAATTAAGAGTATAATTTATTAATAGATTAAACCACCAAGTATTTTAAATGTGTAAAATACACCCTTATACTATACAAAATTAAAAGTTTAATATATTATATATGTATAAGTAAAATAAGTATTATCGTTAGTAGGCGTCAACGAAGCCAATCTATAAGGGGGGGGGGTATAAGGTTACTGCCTATAAAATGGTGGTTTAATGGGTGTCCATTGTCACTCACCGCTTCCTTGACTGGTGGAGGGTCGTTATCCGAACGGTTAGGATAGGACACTAATTTTCATTAAAAGTATAATGAAAATTCCAAGTAACTAAACACTTATAAATTCCCAATCTTGGTTACTTAGGAAAAATGTGAATTTGGTGCTAACCCATGAAATTGCACTTTGCACCTTGTTAAGTCGTTAGTGGAGCGTGTGTGGTTAGCCGACCCATTGATTGGATGATTTGTAACATTAAGTGTACCAAGCTTATTTGCATGAATATTTACACCTTGTTTGTGATCCTCGACATTCCAGTCACAAACTTGAAGGGCATGATCGAGATTAAACATGTCATTGAAAAGTTCAATGAGTCTCAAAAGAATCTAAGAATTTCAATTCATTTAAAACTTAATAATCAATTTCGTTTTTCATGGTGGAAATTGGTAAATCGTCATTTACCTACTTTCAAATATTTTACAATTGGATTACGACATCCCTCTTCCGAATTGTAGAATATTGTGTTGGATCCTAGCCTTAATATTTCATTTGGGTCTTCCCGAATCTTATGGAAAAAGCTTTCCTCATGAAGATGATATTCCATAAGACAATCAAGGTGAAATATTAATCCCTTCTTCGTGTTGTAGTGGAATTTCACTTCCTCCACCTCCTCCATTAGTTCTGCCTAACCCACAAGTTCAAAGACTTGAAAAGCTCAAGGTCACTCAAGCCCTATTGGCTAGAAAACACCAAGATGGAAGGTCTGTGTGTGCACATGTCTTGGAGACAAAGTCACACATTGACATGCTGGGAATGTTAGGAGTCGTTGTGTCGAGGAAGTTGGTTGTTGACTTGGTTCTTCAGTCACTTCCCGAGTCGTGTAGTCGGTTTATTAAAGATTACTATATGACAGACCGCGACATGTCCCTTATCAATCTTACGTATTTGCTATTTGACGCCGAATCAACAATGATTTGGCGCACTGGTAAAGCAAATTTGATTGGAAGATCTACTTCCCAAACTTCCATGGAAAATCACAATGGAAGCATTGAAAGTCCAGAAAATATTTCTCTTCCCAAGGGAAAGGGAAAGGCTAAGTCTGTGATTGTCCCATGTACTGTTCCGAAAGAGTCTGTTTGTTTCTATTACCAAGAGAAAGAGCATTGGTTGCGAAGCTACCGTGTCTACCTGAAGGATCATAAGGATGGTAAAGTCAAAAAGTTTGACTCTGCTTCAGGTAAGTCCACTATCAAACTCTATTAAGTTCCTATTTATAGATTCTTAATACATGATGTGATAAGATTACATTTTGATGTTTTGTAGGATCAAAGGAAGCTTAAAGGAAAAGCATGTTGAGTCTAACCGCGAAGAGATGGATTACGATCGCATTGTTCGATGATCAGATTTATGAGCTGCTACTTAGGAGTTATGATAAATTGATTAGGAATATTTAAAAACATAGTTTTCATATGTACTTGCGTTGTAAGGAAAGGTTTTCCACATTTTATAAATAAAGAGAAATTTTTTATTTTATCTTATTTATATCTCCTTGCAATGGCATTTGTGAAAATTGATGTTTGTATGTTTCTATTTTTAGCAATATGGATTTGATTCTTTCATATGTGGTAGTGTCATAATTTACCAAATCAGGAACGATTCTCATCACCCAAGTTTCAATTGTCCTGAAACTTGGAACCGTGCAACTTGTATTGTGTGATGGATGAGAACCTTCATTTATGGAAAATTAAGACTGATTCCTTGTTCATATGTATATGTGAGTCAAGTGAAGGACAAGTGGATCGGGTACACTTGGTTGTGCACTGGTCAGGTCCACCGTAAAGAACGATAAAGACTATTTGTCATGATTTACTAAAGTTTAGTAAATATGGTTATACTTACAAGATTAAGTGTAATTTTGAACCACTGGTAAAGTTTCAATGTATAGCATAACGAATAAGAAGAATCAATTAGGCAGAAAGATAAAAGTTTCTCCAATCTGAAAGGAAAGGAGAGTACTTTAGTATCGTGTTTTATGATCATCTTAAAAATTATGAAAACCATATCACAATTGATCCTTTAAGGACACTTTAGTGCACTTGGATGGCAAAGAAGAGGAAGCGTGAATGTTGAAATGGTTAAATCAAGAAGACGAGTCATACTTCGTTCCAAAATCAAGTCTTAGAGTCATACTCCAAGATTATGCCTTGAGTGACATAATCTTAAGAAGGTTTATAACACACTCATCAAATATGGAATAGAAAAGATGTTTTCTTACTCATGCACATTTGAAATTGGTAAGTTGTGATGTCTTGGGTAAGAAAAAGATCAACTAAGGCCAATTATGTGAAGTGTTTTGTCTTGATAAGAAACCGCACTGACTCTTGAATATTTGTTTGTCAAGTAATGTTTCTTGACAAAGAGAGTCTTATATGTCAAGAGGTCAGTGGGAGTCTTAAAGTTCTTGAAAAGTTGTAACACTGTAAATCTTTAAACCAAAATTTTCATTTTAAAACATACAAAACTTATATATTATATTTCATAAAGCCATAAGTATCTCAATGTCATCATAAATTCCCAACAAAAGTCAAATCCCAGAATCCTCAACATAATCATGAACAAGTGTGTACAATCACGCCGACGCCTTCCCGTGATCCTGAAAAGTACCTGAAACACATAACACATAACATGGTTAGCACAAAGCTTAGTGAGTCCCCCAAAATACCACACACAAATCATTAGCCACTCTAGGCCATAACTCAGTAAGACCCTCCGGTCGATGTGTCTCAGTGGGATCCTCTGGTCCCAACTCAGTAACTCATAACAACAATATTCAATATAAATCACAAAGACAAAATGCATAATATTACAATACACAGATAAACACATAAGACAGTTCAATCACATAAGGATACCACTCTTGGTAAGTATAGTGAAAAGACTCACCTCATAAACTAGCAAGTAACAGTCACGTACTCGAAAATCCCGAACTAGCCTCCGCATAACATATTAGATAAGCATCTATAATCAATACCCCTCTCTTACTCAAATACACAAAAAATTTCTTTTACTCTCTCTAGCTCTTGGAATATATAAAAGAACATTTTACCGCTCCACGGTCTCCATTACTTATGTTGGCCAAACCCTAAAGTCAACAGAAGCCAACTCGAGTCAACAATCCCAGATTGACCTGACTCGTCGAGTACGCTCATGTGACTCGTCAAGTCCAATCGTTACACAGAGGTCTTTGTGAGGGTCCAGCTCGTCGAGTTAACCCCTAACTCGCCGAGTAACAACGTAGACAACTCATCGGGACAAACCCTAACCGACTCGTCGATTCGGCTCCTCGACTCGGCGAGTCCATCCATACTCTTTTCCCATTCATATGATTTTAAGGCAAAAAACCTTCCAAACTCTAGATCTACACTCACAAGGCTCTTTTATCACGTAAAGTCACAAAATTTACATCCATGCATGGAACTTTGGGCTTGAAATTCCAAGAACATGCTCTAAAAAGGGTTTTTTTTCACTCAAGAATTCCATTATGGCTAAATAAAGCAGGGACCTTTGGATGCTAGGGACCTCACAAGGTCCAGATCTGAAGTCCAAACCTCATCTAGGGTTTTTCATTCAGTGCCTAGTACGCCCAGCGTACTAGGTGGCTCCACTTAAAAGTCAGGCACATGAGTACGCTAAGCGTACACACACGTACACCCAATGTACTCAACTGCCACCTTTCTCAAATAAGGGAATTATCCTCCTATAACTTCAAACTTTCATAGATTCCTCGATATAACTCCGATTCCAATGAAGCTCATACCCACGAAAAGGTGTCGAGATGTCCTACGCTTTTAGCAACTCGTCGCAACCCTGAGGCTTCCTTATGCCTGGGTTGTAGCCCATAAACCCTAATCTCAGACGATCCAATACAGGATGTTACAATTCTGACCTACTTGAATTAGATTTCGCCCTCAAAATCGCTCCTTATCAACCCATAGATCGAACCCAAAAACCCAAGAAGCACCACCGAAAGGACCTCACATCATACAACAATCTCTTCCAAAGACACCTGAACCCAACAGGAACTCTCGACCCCGAAGAAGGATGATCCCTTCTTGTTTTCTCTTAGAAACTCTTGCTCATTTTAGAAAAATCATTTCTTTTGAAATTTTTTCTCAAATCCACAGTTTGAGTCCAGACATACCCGAAGGTGCATCCGAATCCCTCAAATCAAGGCTCTGATACCAACTTGTAACACCGTAAATTTTCAAACATAATTTTCATTTAAAATCACATAATTCTCATAACACATTTCACAAAAATCTCATTTATTTAATTTACAAATCGCAACTCCATAATTATTTGATTAATAATCAAGGAACCTTAAAACATAACTCTTTCACTGGTGTGTACAATCAAGCCAGTGCCTTCCTTTGATTCTGAGAAAACCCTGAAGCACATATCACATAACATGATAAGCACGAAGCTTAGTGAGTTCCCTAAAATACCACACAAATCGCATAGGCTACTCGAGGCTAACTCAATACGACCCTCCGGTCAATGTGTTTCAGTGGAGACCCTTCGGTCCCACAACTCGAGTGGACCCTCCGGTCCTAACTCAATAAACTCATAATAATAATACTCAGCATAAATCACAAAGACATAATGCATAATATCACAATGCACAGATAAGAACATAAGACATCTCGGTCACACAAGGATACCACTCATGGTAAGTATAGTGAGAAGACTCACCTTGGATAATGAACAACCCCTATAAACACTACTGCTGCGCACCAGCCTCTATCTCTGAGCCATACCCACAATTAACCCAATTAGGAACTAATTCCAAACTCTCACTCATTAGATCTAAAGGTAGTCCACTAACCAGCCCATCAATAATCTAAAACCCATTGGGCCCACCATAGCCTAATAATAAATGGGCTCTCCCGAGGCCCAACTCTCAAATCTAAATGGCAAGCCCAACTCAAGGGCCCAAAGTATATATATATATATATATATATATATATATATATATATATATATATATATATATATATATATATATATATATATATATATATATATATATATATTCCTCTGGTCCAAAACTCTATTGAAACCAGCCCAAACTCCAGGCCCAACACTCAAGGCCTAAAATGAGACTTAGCCCAAAAGTCTACAGTGAGGTTATGCGAGGCATACCTCCCTTGGTATGCTCAGCGTACTCACGAATCCAGATTGGCCATCAGGGACACTTGGTCAGCACGCGGGGCATATTGGGATTACGCTCAGCGTACGACCCGACTTCACTCTTTCTACTCATTTGGTCTTAATCAGTTAAGACCTTGACTCATATCATAGATCTGGACTCCCTAATAGCTCTTACTCCATAAAGTCAGTGACTTTAAGCCTTGGCATGGCTGATAAGGTCATAAACACAAAAAACTCTCAATCTTTTATCACAAAATGCTCATATCTCATGCATGGCTTGATTCCGACATCCAAGTCTTGATTTTTATGATATTACACCGCTGAATACACTCAAAGGGGTTAATCAAAGTCTTTGGATCTCAATATCTCTTAAAGTCTCCAACTTTTGGGACAAAAACCTAAAATACTCTACTAAGATGCACAAATCAAAAGAGTGAGAAAGCTTGAAGCTTTATACCTCTATATGAAGCTCGCAACATAGATATGCTCAGATCCAAGGGCCTGGACTCTCATTCCTTGTCTAAAGCTTCTTCTTCACTCCAAGAATACACAAAAACATTCAAAGGCTCTCAAATGCACTCACAAGCTCCATGAACGAAGGTTTAGGTTTTAAGAGGGTTTGCATTCTGAGGATGGTGGCCAGGAATGAGGCCATCTCATTCTTTATATAGGGACACCCCTCAACTAGGGTTTTTCATTCAGTGCCTAGTACACCCAGTGTACCCTTTGGTACACCCAACGTACTAGGTGGCTCCGCTTAAAAGTCATGCACATGAGTACGCTAAGCGTACGCACATGTACGCCCAACATACTCCACAACCACCTTTCTCAAATAAGGGACTTATCCTGCCAAAACTTCAAACTTCCATAGCTTCCTCAATATAACTATAATTCCAATGAACCTCATACCCGCGGAAAAGGTGTCGAGATGCCCTACGCTTCTAGCAACTCGTCGCAAACCTGAGGCTTCCTCATGCCCGGGTTGCAGCGCACAAACCCTAATCTCAGACGATCCGAAACATGATGTTACACTGATCTCTCTCTCTCTCTCTCTCTCTCTCTATATATATATATATATATATATATATATATATATATATATCTTCTAGTAGATGTCTATTAAGAAAAACGGTATTTCTTGAAATCTATTTGCTATATTTCATATTGAGAATAGGAATTTATAGTAAATAATATCCTTATTGATCTAATAATGGATACTTGAAAAAAAGGTTTGATCATAGTCAATGTCATGAGTTTGAACAGAACCATAGTCAACGACATGAGTATCAGAAAATCCTTTTATAACAAATCTTCCTTTAAATGTGTATAGTTATCCATGTAATGTATTCTTTCTGGAAGAATCACTTACTCCTTCTAGACTTTTTATAGAGAGAAAGTTCATTCAAGACCATACTTGATTATCATACATGGATTACATCGCATGCTCATGACTCTAAGTCATTTAGCAGATTCACGATCTGAGATAGCATCTTGGCATTTGATGGATTTTCTTTAAACGATCAATAAAAGCTCATCAATGAGAGATTCCACATTTTTCAATTCATAGATGAATTATACAAATAATGCGAACAATTTGTGTTTATGAATAGCTACTATTTAAATTTAAGAATTCTTGTTGAAACTAGTACCAACTATTACTACATCGGGTTATGATTCTTGAGCTGCTTCAAGTTCCATATACCTCCCACTTGCTTTGTTATTAGAAGTTTTCTTTCTACTAACTCAACTATCAGAGGAATAAGAAAACTTATTCTTGTTGTTTTTGCATATAATAATCTAAGCCACATTTAGAGTATTATATAATATTTATTTAGTAGATTTTGGGTTTAAAAGCTTTAGTCCAACATAGGCTTTAAATCTATAAAACATTTAAGTAAGATAGGGATGGAGCATTTCCATACAAAATCATATGAAGAAAATGTTATATTTACTAGTTAGTAGGTGTTTGTACTCAAAGTACACTTGAAAGTGTTTTAGGTGTTATTCCAAGGAAATAAAAGGAGGACATTTCTATCGATTAGAAAGTAAATCATACCAAGTAAGATTTAATTCATCATTTATTATCATTAATGACTTAGATAGTTCTTATTGGTTTGTATTTCAACTTTATATTTGAAAACTTAAAAAATATTTCACAATTATGTTTTAATATGTAAAATATAATTTTAACTACTATAGTTGTTAATAAAGTTTATTTGCTATATTGCGGTAAGTCTTAGACATTTATTAGAAAGGAAGTCATACATCGTAGTGTATAATCCCTTAATAATTTGTTCTCTCTACTACTTAGTGAAAATATCATTAGGAAGCCTTTATATATAAATAGATTTCACATATGTCAAATAAACTACATTATTTGCCTTCAAAGATCCCTTTCTTGAAGTTGGAATATGTGAATGTCATTTATACAATAAAGATAACAATGTCAAAGATGAGTTTGATTTAAACAAGTTTAAGTCAAAAGTATTTTGCATATAGAACTGATTATTTATAAAATATTAATATTTACTTTATAATTATTATTATTAAGAGATCTAGTCTTATAAAAAGAATTTTAATCATTTTCGAATATGAAGGTGATCGTTATGAAAAATGATTTATCTAGACAGTCAATCATTGATAAATTAAATTGAGACATATATTTAGACAAGATAAATTAAAATATACATTGTTCCAAATCAAATATTGTTTTATATGACAAGTACATTATGTTCCTAGTATAATTAATAAACTAAACTCTGAGAGTGTAGTTCCAACTTTATTGTGCTTAGCTAGTTACTCTTCAGTAAATAGCTACAAGCCAATTACAAATATTAGATTAACATTTAAGTACCAAGTGCCTAAGTGTTATATGAAAAGTACGAGTTCTATCTAGTAGATACCTGAAGTACTAGTATCTTCTAGACTTTCTTTCTAGATAAGAGGATCAGATCCTCTTTCAGTATCTAGTTTCTCCACAAAAGAAATAAGATCCATAAATGTGGGACTTATTGGATTTCTTGGGCTTAAAGACGTTCAGTTCACAGAACATGGGCCTCTTAGATCACACAAGGTGACCCTTTTTGGCTTTGTACCTTTCCTAGTTTGATGTTAGAAACATCTTTATCATCAAAATTTTGTCTTTACTAGGTATCATGTTCATGCTTATTTCTCAAAGAAAATAGTTTAGGAATAGGGCCTTTAAGTGTATACAATTTCATATCTCTCACGATATTGTCTTTTAAGACTCACACCCATTCATTGAAGTTGTGTCTAGTGGATGTTTTTGTTTCATTAAGTCATTAAAGAAATGCCAATTCATCGTAATGAAAATGAATTATTTAACTACAAAAATTTAACAAAATTCATTTAGTATTTTCAATATTTAAACTCTTTAATAAATAATACCCTTTTAATTTCCAAAAACATTAATTATCAAAGTCTAGGATCCAAGTTGCAAAACAAATAAATGGTTAGATATCCTTTATCCAATACATTTGAATCCAACCTGGTAGACATCGATTATCAATTATATCTTATCATATAATTCCTAATTTTATGGGATCACCAATAGAAATTTAATCAGACATGTTTGATCCCATCCATGCCTCAGAACTCTCTTGGTTAGGTATCCCTTATCACAAAAGATTTCCAATCAAATCATCCAATTTGAAAAACATGTGTAACCGACCTATAACTTGGTTATATAAATCGCGAAGACAAAAGATAACACTGAGTAGTTAGGTATCCTTTATCACACTAATGCACACAAGAGATGTACAAGTGTTCTTCAATATGAAATGCATAGATTTAAGGTTTGTAAAAGGGTCTTTTTATGTTTTATAATTATAGTTTTAAAAACATATGGTATCATAGTTATAACATGCATATAATAAACCATGATACCAATTTTCAAAAGAAAATCACTTTTAACGATTCTTATAAAAATCTAGTTTTTATATAATTTTAACGCGATTCAATTTTAATAATCGGTATGAAGTTTGACTGAATTTGAGCATTTTATATCTTTAATAAAGCTTCATTTTATTACATATATATTTGGAGTTTGTATAAGTTACAAAAATCACCATTTTATAACTTATATTTGAGTATTTCAAAATTTGACGTTATTAATATTTTTATAAAACTGAGTTTTATTTTAAAACAATAACTTGTTACATCTTATGTCCACATTATAAATTTTGGAAACCAAACTCCATGTGATGTTTGTTTTGTCCAAAAATTATTTTAGCATGTGAAAACTAATATATCAACCACACATAATAATTGCATAAAATAAACAACACAAACATGCATAAAAATACATATGCATAAACATAGTCAACTAATGATATTTTTGTGATACAACACAGAAATATCAAGTCAATTCCTAAAGGAAAATTTTAACAGACCAAAATTCTTCTTGTAACTTTGTTGTAGAAGTTCTCGCTTGAGAAAACACCATTTGCTTGCAAAAGATTGGCAAAGTTTCTTGAAAACAATATTTCAACAACTGTCGCTAAAAGTCCAACAACCCTTTGTAAACAACATTAGTGACACACTTTAAAAACTGTCACTAAAAATCCTGACACCTTTTAGTTTCGAAATTGCGCATTTTTCTTCAAAAAATGGCTCCAACTTCATTTCTTGTTACATTTTTGTACAAATAAATAATTTCTAAAAGCTAATCTATTACTTACAAAAATAAACCAAGAAAACTAATCTATTTAATTTATTACATACCATATGAATAAATAAATTGTTATAATCATTTTTATAATAAAAACAACAAACACAACACAACAAACATAATGGTCATTGGCTAGTTTATGCACATCATATATATTGACATACACATTAAACAACCTTTGTTTTTCTAAGACAAATTTAAATGCCAAAAGATGCTTGAAAATTTTGTCATATAAAAAATAATAATTATAAAGTTGTCATAAAATATGTATGAGCTTGTTTTTATACAAAACCAAGTTATCCACATTCTCCAAAAACTAAGATTTCAAAAAATAAAAAAATCTAACTAAACTTGAAAGGTGGATCTGATACCAATTGTTGAGTTTTTATTCAAAGACGAGTTTTAAAAACATGATATTTAGCAACAGAAGACTTGATCATTTTTAATAACATAAACAAGTTAAAACCACCAAGGATCTTCTTGCAAAGTTTGAAAACAAAACAAGAACCAAAGAGGAAGAAGTGTTTAACAACCTTTATAGACTTTGAATCCTCTTGGGGAGGCTTGGAAATTGATGGAGAACGTGGAACCTTTGAGACACCAACAAGTTACCAACTTGATATAAGATGCTAGTCTTGTAAAACTCATATACCTTTTAAGGTTGAAGTTCATAGCCAAAGTATGAACTTTAAGAAAGTGTAAATGCAAGTTTCTTTCTAAATATGAACAAAAAAAGTGAATATGCATACACAATGCATATCACGTTTTTGTGCTTGGAAGAAAGAAAAGAGTGCAAGCCTTTCTTAAAGTTAAAACATTACCCAATGGTCTCAATGCTTTAAGCACATCATGTTCCCTACACTTAAGTGTCTCTGCATGCTTTAAGCTTTACCTTACTTTTTGACTAAACTAATCAAAAGTCCATGTCTTTTGTCCCTCCCATCTTTTATAAAAAAAAGACATGAAGTTTATTAATTTCGTAAACTCTTTTATAAAATATAAACTTTGGCTTTTGGCTAAAAGACAAAAGTCTTTCTAGTCCAAAATAATTTAAATGATTTAATTCATACCATATGATATATATTTGTTACTTGCTAATGAAAATTATTATTTCTAAGAAATAAATAATTTCCTATTTACTATAAGAGTTTATTGAGTTGTAACGACCCAATTTTTTTACCAAGATTTTTTTTTTCATTTCTAATTAATCCAACACATCCCATAATCCATAAGTTTCCAAAACATTTGTTTCTCAATTCATAATTTTTACAAATTAATTGTACTTTTTGAAAAAAATCAGAGAGTCCCAAACACACAAAAAGAGAGGTAGAGTGCACGCCACGTCATCACGCCTTGCCTTTGCCCTTAAGCTCTAAAGTACCTGAAACAATCAACAACCTGTAAGCAAAATGCTTAGTGAGTTTCCCAGAGCATACCACACACACAAACCACATATCATATATCCTGTTAGCTATAAAAGCTACACACCTATTGTTGGAATAGTGTCTAAGGCTGCAACTATATTAGGCAAGTATTTGACCCGATTGTGCATGGTCCTTTTGGGTTGCCTTCACCATAGCAACTTGAAAGAATGATTTATAATGAGAGAAGAAATATTATTAATATATTATGAGAATAATATAAGGAATAATAATATTGTTATTTGATTAATATAAGTCATAAATTAATTAGGAATTAATTTGGTGACTTAAAGAGATTAATTAAATAAAAGGGCATAAACTGTCAATTGTATGATAGTTGTACTTTGGGCTATAATCCCTTATGGATAAGGGGTGGACGGTTTTTGGGGCTTTGGATAGACCTAGAATTCGTCCAAGGCTTATCATTAGGGTGATTGGATTACTTAAGGCCTAAGTTATCCAATTAGGGTTTAAGGGTGAAACCCTAGGAGCCTCACTAGTATAAATAGACCCTTAAGGTCAAGGCAATCGACACTCTTGCTTTTGAAGAAACCCTGGCCGACTTCCTCCCCTCTCCTCTCTTTCTCTCTAATCATCCTCTTGCTAAGTTGGTGTTTGTAAGCCATTAAAGGAGTGACAATTATGACTCTAAGCTCCATGGACAAGAAGATTCAAGCAAGCAACTCAAGGTATTCCTTTAGATATGTTTTTCTTATGTTATTACACTAGATCTATTGATCAAAGTATTGGATACATTGCATGTTCAATTAGAGAAACCTAGATCCAAGCATTAGGGTTTGTATGTGCATATAGGAATGTTCTTATGGATCAAACCCATCAGTGGTATCAGAGCCTTGATTGGTTTCTATTGAATTGATTCATTAGTTGTTTGATTGCAAAATTCGAATTTTGTCCTTCTGCCTGATGAACTCGGCGAGTAGGCCTCAACTCGGCGAGTCCATTGTGGTACTTGGCGAGTTCGAGCGTCAGAAAGAGCTAGTTTCGGGATTTCTTGTTGTTTATCTTATGGAAACTTGCCTTTATCTTAATGGGTCAATATAAATCCGATGTTAACATGTATTTGAATATATTCTTGACCTAGTTAAATATATTTATCAATTAATTGAATAATAATTTCCTTATGTGATAATTGATTGATTATTTTAATTAAATTGGTAAATTGTTTTGCAAGAAACATTAAATAAATCAAATAAAGATAATTATGAGATTAAATGGTTAATTTGAATTATTTGTTATTTGATCCCTTATGTTTTAAAAAGTTTAAAACTTGTCCTCAAGTTTTGAAATTTATGTTTTGTGATTAAAAGTTTAATTTAGACAATTTAAATTTCAAACCCTAGAATTTTACAAGTTTTAAAATTCAACCCTATACTAATATAATATTAGAAGATTAACATATATATATATATATATATATATATATATATATATATATATATATATATATATATATATGTATGTATAATTAAAATGCTAGTCTTATCGTTAGTAGGCCTCATTCACGAAGCTGGTCTATAAGGTGGGTATAAGGTTGCGGCCTATAAAATGGCGCTTAATGGGTGTACACTCACACCCACCGCTTGCTTGATCGGTGGGGGTCGTTAGCCGAACGGGTAGGATAGGGCAACCTCATCTCCTCATTAAAAGTATAATATTGAAATACAAAGTAACTACATGTTTTTCAAAATTTCCAATCCTAGTTACTTTAGGAAAAGTGAATTGATGCAATCCCATGAAATTACACTTTGCACCCTTGCTAAGAAGTTAGTGGAGCGTGTGTGGTTTACCGGCACACTAATTGGTTCTAAGCATAGGTGGCAAAGGGTGATTCATTGTTTATCATAGTTCGGTGGAGCATGTGTGGTTTACCGGCACATCGAATAGGTGATTGTTACAATGAAGGCACTATGTAGATTTGCAAGGTTATTCACACCCACTTTGTGATCCTCGGTATCCCAGTCACAAACGAGAGGGGCATATCGAGATTTAAACATGCCATTGAAAAGTTCAATGAATCTCATCGAAACCTAGGAATTCTCAATACATTTAGAACTTAAGGTTATGTTTTCATGGTGGAGAATTAGTGAATAATCATTCACTTACTTTCAAATTGTTTGCATGTTGGATTACGACATCCCTTTTTCTAATATGTAAATATTGTTGTTGGATCCTAGCCCAAAATTTTCTTATTGGGTGATAATTAGGGATTCAAATTCTAATCTATCTTTGTCCTTTCTATTTGTAGATGTCGAACGCAACAACGCTGCTGCTAGTTCATTCACATTGATGAGCCTTTGCCAAAAGGTGACTTTCGATGGAACGAACTTTAGCGAATGGATAAGATACATTCGCACGATTGCTCGCTACGAGGACAAGGAGTATGTTCTTGATGAGAAGCTCGAGAAGATCAATCCAGAAATCGCTAATCCGGCTGAAATGACTGCTTTTGAGAGTCATGAACGTGATGCGACGAAGGTTCATTGCATAATGATAGCCACAATGAACGCCGAATTCCAAAAGTCCTATGAGGACATGTATCCGTACGAAATGCACCAAGACTTATTGGAGAGATACCATCAAAACGCGAGGCAGGAACGTTATGATATCTTCACTAACATGATCTCCGCTAAAATGGGACATGGATAATCTCTAACCATGCACCTGCAAAAGATGGAAAGGTATGTCGATCGTCTTCGCAAGTTGAATGTTGACTTTGGGGAAGATTTGGCTATCGACATGGTGCTTCACTCCTTGCCTCCGTGTTATAATCAATTTAGGATAACCTACCACATGAACAAAGAAGAGGTCACCCTAAGTAAGCTCCAAGGTCTCCTAAGGGTTGCTGAGAGCAACCTCAAGGACAAGTCTGTTGCACCAACTCCCAATCCACCAGCTGCTCCTGTTTTGGCAATTGGGCAAGGTAGGGGTAAGAAGAGGAAGGCTCCGTCTAAGAGCTACCGCAAGGGAAAGTCCCGAGATGGTTCCTCTTCTAGTGGGACCAAAGTTGATCCTGCCAAGCCTAACCCTAACCCAAAGGAGGCAGAGTGCCACCATTGCCACAAAATAGGGCATTGGAAGAGAAGCTGCCCAGAATACCTACAAGCTATCAGGGAAGGAAAGATCAAGTCGTCTTTCGCAGGTATATACACAATTAAATCTAATGATTCATCTCATGCTATTTCTTGGGTCCTTGATACCGGGTGTGGTTACCACATATGTTCTGAATTGCAGGGACTAAGAAGAAATAGGGATGTGGAGCATGGAAGAATAAATCTAATCATGGGGAACAGAAGATCGTCGCCTGTGACCAAGATTGGAGTGTATTCTTTAGTGCTTAGTAATGGTTTATGTTTAGATTTAAATAATTGTTGCTACTCGCCAGAAATGGCAAGAAACATCATTTCGTTTCTTGGTTTGTTTAGACAAGGATTTAGAATTTCTTTTAATAATGAGAATGGTTCAATTTATGCTTATCTAAATGGTGTCTTATATTTTGAAGCAATGCCATGTAATGGAATTTATGAAACTGTTATGATTGTAGATAACCTAGGAAATGATGTTTTGTGCATGGATTCTTCCAATAGTATGGATAGAGCATTCTTGTGGCATTGTCGTCTTGGACATGTCAACAAGAAGCGCATAGCCCAACTCCAAAAGGATGGAGTGTTGGAGTCATTCGACCTTAGGGAAGATGACACATGTGAATCTTGTTTACTTGGAAAGATGACCAAGTCACCCTTCACTAGCACATGTGAAAGGGGTGAGGGTTTATTGGACCTCATACATACCGATGTATGTGGACCATTTAGATCAACCACAAAGGATGGGAACTGCTTCTATGTGACTTTTACCTATGACTATAGTAGATATGGGTATATCTACTTAATCAAGCAAAAGTCAGAAACGTTTGAAAAGTTCAAAGAGTTCAAGAATGAAGTGGAGAATTAATTGGGCAGGAAAATCAAGATGCTTCGATCCGATCGAGGAGGAGAGTACCTAAGTCTTGAATTCCACGACTATCTCAAAGAGTGTGGAATAGTTTCACAATTGACGCCACCTAGGACACCGCAGTTGAATGGTGTGGCAGAAAGGCGTAATCAAACCTTGTTAGACATGGTCCGCTCTATCATGAGTCGTGCTTCACTACCTATCTCATTCTGGGGGTATGCCTTAGAGACTGCCGCCCATATCCTTAACCGATTCCCTACCAAGAAGGTTGCCAAAACACCTCACGAGATGTGGACAGGGAAAGCTCCCTCGTTAGCACATATCAAGGTTTGGGGCTGCGAGGCTTTCGTAAGACGAGATACTCACGACAAGCTCGAACCTCGTAGTGAGCGATGTATTTTCATCGGCTACCCGCAGAAATCCTTTGGATATCTCTTCTATAGACCGAAGGACAATGTTGTCTTCGTTGCGAGGAGAGGAGTTTTCCGAGAGTGAGAACTCATAAGCCAAGGAGACAGTGGGAGGCAAATCGAACTTGAAGAGATTCAAGAATCGAATGATGAAGGAACCTCTACCGCTGGCGCTTAACCCGAGGAGGAAAATCCGGTTGAACCGATTGACGAGTCCTTACCTCTTAGACGTTCCGAAAGAGTTAGAGTTCAACCCCAGTTTTATGGTTTTCATATTACTACCGAAGGGGACACGTATATTAGTGATGATACAGTAATAAATCTAGATGAACCTAATAGCTATAAAGAAGCCATAGCAGGCCCAGAGTCTGCAAAATGGAAGGAGGCAATGGACAGCGAGATCCAATCCATGTATGACAACCAATTTGGAGTTTGGTTGATAATGTGTCCGGAAGTAAGACCGTTGGGTGCAAATGGATCTTCAAGAAGAAGACCGACGTGGATGGAAACGTGCACACATATAAGGCGCGATTGGTTGCGAAGGGCTTTACTCAAACTCTCGGAGTTGACTATGATGAGACCTTCTCACCAGTTGCGAAAATAAAGTCTATTAGAGTGATGCTAGCTATTGCCGCATTTCATGATTATGAGATTTGGCAAATGGATGTTAAGACCGCTTTCCTTAATGGGAAGTTGGCTGAGGATGTTTACATGGCTCAGCCAGAGGGTTTTGTTGATCCGAAGCATCCAAATAGAGTGTGTAAGCTTGAGAAGTCCATTTATGGACTTAAGCAAGCGTCTCGCAGATGGAATCTTTGCTTTGATGAGAAAGTCAAAGAGTTTGGATTTGTACGAAGCGAAGATGAATCATGTGTATATGTCAAATCCAGTGGGAGTATAGTAAGCTTCCTCGTTCTATATGTCAATGACATACTACTCATAGGAAACGACGTCCCGACACTGCAGGAGGTTAAGTCCTGGCTCGGGAAGTGCTTTGCTACGAAGGACCTCGGAGAGGCTTCCAATATTCTGGGAATAAGGATAATGAGAGAACGAAGTAAGAGACTAATAGGACTTAGTGAGAACACTTACTTAGATAAAGTACTAAAACGTTTTAGTATGAAAAATTCGAAGAAGGGAGAATTACTGATACAAAGTAATGCCAAGTTGAGTAAGACTCAAAGTCCGAGTACCGAAGCTGAAATAGCAGAAATGAGCCGAGTCCCATACGCTTATGCAGTTGGCTCAATCATGTATGCTATGACTTGTACTCGCCCTGATGTATCCTTTGCTTTGAGCATGGTTAGTAGATATCAAGGGAACCTTGGCAGAGCCCATTGGATTGGGGTCAAGAATATCCTTGAGTACCTTCGGAGGACCAATGAATGGTTTTTAGTCCTCGGAGGGAGTGATGACTTGAAGATGCGAGGGTATAGTGACGCCAGTTTTCAAACCGACAGGGACAACTACCGTTCGCAATCGGGCTGGGTCTTTACCCTGAATGGAGGAGCAGTAACTTGGAAAAGTTCCAAGCAGGAAACCGTAGCTGATTCAACGTGCGAATCAGAGTACATTGCAGCGAGCGAAGCGTCAAAGGAGGCAATATGGTTGAAGAACTTCATCGGTGATCTTGGAGTTGTACCTTCCATAAAGGAGCCTATGGAAATTTTCTATGATAATGAAGGAGCGGTTTCCTTGACCGAGGAACCAAGGGATCATGGTAGATCTTGTCATATCGACAGAAAATATCACTTTATTAGACATCAAGTAGAAGAAGGACAACTCATGGTTAAGAGGATATCATCAGAAGATAACCCAACAGATCCGCTTACGAAGGGACTGAGCAGGGTTAAGCACTTGCAGCATGCTAGGAGTATTGGGCTGAAGGATGATATTAGTATAGATTAGATAGTATTTGAAACGTGTAATAGATAAATGTAATTAACATTTGATGATTAAATAAAGGAGTATTATTTATGAGTAATGTTACTGTCTTATGTTAATTGTTTAGCTATTGTTTCACTTTGCATGTTTTGACTTCCAGAATAATTGAGTTTATTAAGAATAATCGAATTATTCAAATTGTCCACAATCGTTCATATGTTGGAAGTAGGTATGAATGAAGATTGTCATGAATTGGTGTGTAGATTGTCTAAATGGTATTAGACATAGCAAAAGTTTGCTGCAACGTTCATGAGTGCTTATGAACTAGTTTTGAGCATTGGAACAAACCCGCGCTTGCTGGAATCACCTTATGGAATGTGATAAAAAGGGTGATCGCAAGATGATAATATCATATGGTCTTAAAACCTAGATATATGGTTTGTTATTTGTTAATTGGTTGTAGTACATTGATAATGCGAAACTGCATCAGTAACTTGATGTTATAAAACGCATTGTTGTGTATTGTTGATTAATGAATAAGTAAATGCATATAAGTCGAAGTTTATCTGTTACTTTTATTCTAAGAGGGTAAAAGTGATATCTCGGCCGCTCGATGATTTGATTTGACTTATGTGTCGGGCCCGGTCAGAACTAAATTGATGTGTTCGATTAAGTTCTATGTCGAATAAATCTGAGATTGAGAAACCAACTGCTAGACAATAGATTCCATAGAATTGTCCGCGTGATATTTAAACAGAGGACTGTACGATCCCTTATCTAAAGGATAAGACTGATAAGATCAGAGTTTGACAGCGTCTTTGAGAGCTACGATTGCTAATCGGATTATACTTGTGTATATAGTTACTAGACTTATCCAAGTGGGAGACTGTTGGAATAGTGTCTAAGGCTGCAACTATATTAGACAAGTATTTGACTCGATTGTGCATGGTCCTTTTGGGTTGCCTTCACCATAGAAACTTGACAGGATGATTTATAATGAGAGAAGAAATATTATTAATATATTATGAGAATAATATAAGGAATAATAATATTGTTATTTGATTAATATAAGTCATACATTAATTAGGAATTAATTTGGTGACTTAAAGAGATTAATTAAATAAAAGGGCATAAATTGTCAATTGTATAATAGTTGTACTTTGGGCTATAATCCCTTATGGATAAGGGGTGGACGGTTTTGGGGCTTTGGATAGACCTAGAATTTGTCCAAGGCTTATCATTAGGGTGATTGGATTAGTTAGGGCCTAAGTTATCCATTTAGGGTTTAAGGGTGAAACCCTAGGAGCCTCACTATTATAAATAGACCCTTAAGGTCAAGGAAATCGGCACTCTTGCTTTTGAAGAAACCCTGGCCGACTTCCTCCCCTCTCCTCTCTTTCTCTCTAATCATCCTCTTTCTAAGTTGGTGTTTGTAAGCCATTAGAGGAGTGACAATTGTGACTCTAAGCTCCAAGGACAAGAAGATTCAAGCAAGAAACTCAAGGTATTCCTTTAGATATGTTTTTCTTATGTTATTACACTAGATCTATTGATCAAAGTCTTGGATACGTTTCATGTTCAATTAGAGAAACCTAGATCCAAGCATTAGGGTTTGTATGTGCACATAGGAATGTTCTTATGGCTCAAACCCATCACCTATCACGTAAGCCATGCATACATGAAGCCTGTGAGAATGCCATGGGCTACCCCACATGGTCTTTACCTAGGACTGCCATGGGCTCCACCACATGGCCTTACATCCAATGCCATGGGCTACCCCACATGGTCTTCACCTAGGACTGCCATAGGCTCCCCCACATGGTCTTACATCCAATGCCATGGGCTTCCCCCAGGGTCTTCATACAAAACATGCAATCACATAACAAAACACAGAATGTCTAACACATATATCATAATCACATAATGGGCTGGCCTTGGTACCTTAGACCCATAAGTATGGTGAGAAGACTCACCTGTCACGAATGCTGAACTGACACTTTGCGACCAAATATACCCCACGGGCTGCTCCACGCAACTGCCTAAAAAGTGTCATACAAAATCCAGTCATTTCCCCAAAGTCCATCTTGGTCAACTACCGCCAAGATCAAGTCAACAGTCCATGTTGACCCTAACTCGCCGAGTACAACTAGTGAGTCGCCGAGTTTCCCGGGATAACATCTACTCGCCTAGTCATCGAGGTGACTCGTCGAGTTCATACAGTCTTGATTGATAATCTAAGGTCATTTGTCGAGTTTCCTTGCTTGCCACTCGACACGTCTACGAACATCCAACAATTGGCGGAATCTTACTTGACTCGCTGAGTTGTTCCTTCAACTCGTCGAGTTCTAGGTAATCTTCATCCGACTCGCCGAGTTGTTCATCCAACTCGTCGAGTTCATAGCAATATTCATCGGGCTCGCTGAGTTGTTCATCCAACTCGTCGAGTCCATGCCTGCCTTCATATGACTCGCCGAGTCGCCCCCTGCACTCGCCGAGTCGTATCAGATCTCAAGCCAAACAGACTCTTTTGAGCCATGCAATGCTTCCAAATTACAGATCTAGGCTCCTGAGGCATGCTTTCCACGTAAAGTTGCAAACTTTACGTGCATGAAAGGCTTTAAGGTCCTAAAATAGCAAATCTAAGCTTGGAATGGAGTCATACACTTGAGGGGAGGCACATGCTAGGCTCAAACGATAACTTTATGCATCTCAAAGCCAAAAGGAGTCCAGATCTGAAGTTACAACTCCAGATCTTGGCTTAGACACAAAAGCCCTTTCTTAGAATCCATGCACAAGAGGGTTTTAGGTGGAAATGAGCCAAAGAACAACTTAATACCTTCAGAAAGTACTCTACAAAGGTAGATCTTGAATCCCCACGAGCCCTTTGCTTCCTCTAGCTTGTTTCCTCAAGTGCTTCCTTTACCAAATCCCTCCTTCAAGCTTAAAAACACCAAGAAACACACTCACACTCGAATCAGGGTTTTTGGGAGGTAAAGAACTGAAAAAGGGAGGCTAGGGGAGGCTAATGACCCTTTAAATAGGGTGCAAGGCCCCGAAATTTAGGGTTTCATCTGCCAGCATCTACTCGTCGAGTACCATAATGGACTCGGCGAGTAGATCATTAAACTTCGCGGACAAACCCGCCACTACTCGACGAGTAGGGAGGCCAACTCGCCGAGTAGGTTCTCAAAAATCCAAACCAAAATATTATTATTAATACCTGAGTATTTATTAAAATCAATTTTTAATAAATAATCAATTATATCAAGTTGTTTTTAGTGTGACATGTTATCATATGTTAATTAACAATATCACTTTAATATGATTTTTGAGCATACACGATCTTTAATATATATATATATATATATATATATATATATATATATATATATATATATATATATATATATATATATATATATATATATATATATATATATATATATATATATGAAAATGTCAACACAAAATGGTGCTAGTATAATTATATAAATGTTTCAAAATTTTTGTTTATGTTTATATTCGTTAATGGATTATAAAAAGAAATATTCTAATTGTTAGTCATAATACTTTTTTTATTTTTCACATTCTTCTAATTTATTATGTGTGTACACATTTAGATTGCTAACTTGGTTGATTTTAATTGAATTGAAATCTAGTTTTTAATTAAACATAACTGTTATGCTGCCTAACTTTCAATAGGAAAATTTATTAATTTTACACATAATGCTTATTAAATCTTACAATTTAAAGTTTCCAAACATAAACAATTGTAAATTTGTAAACAAACTCGGGATCTCTATGTGAGTTTTATGTTCATCAAACTAAAAACACCAACTTAGTAAAGACCTTTATAATAACCGTTAATCTTTGAGAGCAGAGAACATTGTGTGTAGATCTATATGGATTAACACCCCCTAATGTGATTGTTAGGTACAACCTTCATCTAATGAGACAAAATGGATGATAACTTCTTGTTTTATTCTTTATTCTCAACCTTGATGAAGCGATGATGAGACTACAACACCTCCCTATAAATTATCCTTCACAAAGGTGATCTCAAGTAATATAGATCGGTTATAAACTCCACATAGTCTCGGAATTCACTAAAAAAATACTAACACAAGTAAAAATAAAATTAAATGAAGTAGAAGGTTATACACTTAGAACGTTGGTTAAGTGTTAGTGTTTATTTAAGTAAAATAAACACTAAATAATTCACATCACAAAATCATTTAAATTGTGACTTGTGTATCATAAGCGAATTAACATCTATACTTGTATGAGACTACAAGTACATTTACACGTACGTCAGGTTGACATTTTTATTGTTAATTCTTACTCTGAATTATGAAAGTATCATTTTTATATAATTTGATAGACGTTCAGTTTTATATAAAATTTTAGTTTTAAAAATATATAAAGAGTCAAAAACTTTGGAACTCACCAACAATTTTTGTTGATGTATCTTTTAAACACGTGTTTTCTCAGGTATTTAGAGCTGGAAGAATGTCACCGACCCTTTGGGAATAATATTTCCTCACTTTTGTGATGATCTTTCTGATCGGGCCTTATGTTGTCTTTATGTTTTGTTGAAATGTTTCATGAAATGTCGCATTATTAAAACTTCGAATAATGTAATTTCATTTCTAGACTCAAAATTTTGTAATATTTTACTTTAAGTAATGTATTGTTCCATATATGGTTGTTGACTTTAATCCAATGATGGCATCGCAACTTCGATGTTTCCACCATTGGTTGAGGTGTGATAGATTTGTATAAGAGTTTATGACTATATCGAACTCAATAATTTCTTAGGAGAGTATAACTATAGTCTAGGGCTTACTCTAAGAAGATTAGGAATATCACTATCCTACAACACTTGAATATAAAACTTTATAAACCAAAATTAATATATATATATATATATATATATATATATATATATATATATATATATATATATATATATATATCCATTTTAATTTTGTGAGACGTGAGACCAAATCTAAAAATAATTTTAAAATGCAAAATAAATGGAAAAATCCAAAAATTCTTTTTTTAAATATTATTTTCGGAACTTGAATTAACTAAAAAAAATAAAAAATAAAATAAAATAAGTAAAAAAAATCCCGTTTTTTTTTTTGAAAAATACATGAAATATTCTAATAGAATATTACACTGACATATTTTAAAAAATAATTAAAAAAAAATAAATGGAAAAATGTAAAAATTCTTTTTTTAAAATATTATTTTCGGAACTTGAATTAACTAAAAAAAATAGAAAAATAATAAAAAGAAATAAAAATAATAAAAAAAATCCCGTTTTTTTGAAAAATACGTGAAATATTCTAATAGAATATTACACTATACATATTCTAAAAAATAATTTTAAAATGCAAAATAAATGGAAAAAAAATTTAAATATTATTTTCTGAACTTGAATTAACTAAAAAAAATAAAAAAATAAAAAAAATAAACAAATGTGTCTCACGGTCTCACAAAATTAGGCCGTTTCACATGAACCTAACGCTATATATATATATATATATATATATATATATATATATATATATATATATATATATATATATATATATATATATATATATCCTACCTAATAAATGAAAATAATTTTGCCATATGTCACTCTCTCATTAACTTGGACACATGTCATTTTTTGGTATTTTTGATTAAATGTTTTTTCCATTTGTCATTTTCTTATTTTTTTATCTTTTCTTAATTAAACATCATATTTACACCTCAATTAATAATTATCTTAATTGAAAATAACCAATAAATTATAATATTACTACTCATATAATGTTTAATATGTTTCCTTTTAAATTCAAATTTTTAATTTTAAATTTCAAATATAAAATTTCAAATTTAAATAAATTTTCGTTTAAACTTTCATATTTAATTTTTTGTTTTATCGAACCCGTATAACATACAAAATTAATTTCGAATTGTGAATACAAAAATAAAATTAGGCGAAATTAAACACAATAATTAAGATAAAATACTTAATCAGAAAGTACTCTACAAAGGTAGATCTTGAATCCCCACGAGCCCTTTGCTTCCTCTAGCTTGTTTCCTCAAGTGCTTCCTTTACCAAATCCCTCCTTCAAGCTTAAAAACACCAAGAAACACACTCACACTCGAATCAGGGTTTTTGGGAGGTAAAGAACTGAAAAAGGGAGGCTAGGGGAGGCTAATGACCCTTTAAATAGGGTGCAAGGCCCCGAAATTTAGGGTTTCATCTGCCAGCATCTACTCGTCGAGTACCATAATGGACTCGGCGAGTAGATCATTAAACTTCGCGGACAAACCCGCCACTACTCGACGAGTAGGGAGGCCAACTCGCCGAGTAGGTTCTCAAAAATCCAAACCAAAATATTATTATTAATACCTGAGTATTTATTAAAATCAATTTTTAATAAATAATCAATTATATCAAGTTGTTTTTAGTGTGACATGTTATCATATGTTAATTAACAATATCACTTTAATATGATTTTTGAGCATACACGATCTTTAATATATATATATATATATATATATATATATATATATATATATATATATATATATATATATATATATATATATATATATATATATATATATATATATATGAAAATGTCAACACAAAATGGTGCTAGTATAATTATATAAATGTTTCAAAATTTTTGTTTATGTTTATATTCGTTAATGGATTATAAAAAGAAATATTCTAATTGTTAGTCATAATACTTTTTTTATTTTTCACATTCTTCTAATTTATTATGTGTGTACACATTTAGATTGCTAACTTGGTTGATTTTAATTGAATTGAAATCTAGTTTTTAATTAAACATAACTGTTATGCTGCCTAACTTTCAATAGGAAAATTTATTAATTTTACACATAATGCTTATTAAATCTTACAATTTAAAGTTTCCAAACATAAACAATTGTAAATTTGTAAACAAACTCGGGATCTCTATGTGAGTTTTATGTTCATCAAACTAAAAACACCAACTTAGTAAAGACCTTTATAATAACCGTTAATCTTTGAGAGCAGAGAACATTGTGTGTAGATCTATATGGATTAACACCCCCTAATGTGATTGTTAGGTACAACCTTCATCTAATGAGACAAAATGGATGATAACTTCTTGTTTTATTCTTTATTCTCAACCTTGATGAAGCGATGATGAGACTACAACACCTCCCTATAAATTATCCTTCACAAAGGTGATCTCAAGTAATATAGATCGGTTATAAACTCCACATAGTCTCGGAATTCACTAAAAAAATACTAACACAAGTAAAAATAAAATTAAATGAAGTAGAAGGTTATACACTTAGAACGTTGGTTAAGTGTTAGTGTTTATTTAAGTAAAATAAACACTAAATAATTCACATCACAAAATCATTTAAATTGTGACTTGTGTATCATAAGCGAATTAACATCTATACTTGTATGAGACTACAAGTACATTTACACGTACGTCAGGTTGACATTTTTATTGTTAATTCTTACTCTGAATTATGAAAGTATCATTTTTATATAATTTGATAGACGTTCAGTTTTATATAAAATTTTAGTTTTAAAAATATATAAAGAGTCAAAAACTTTGGAACTCACCAACAATTTTTGTTGATGTATCTTTTAAACACGTGTTTTCTCAGGTATTTAGAGCTGGAAGAATGTCACCGACCCTTTGGGAATAATATTTCCTCACTTTTGTGATGATCTTTCTGATCGGGCCTTATGTTGTCTTTATGTTTTGTTGAAATGTTTCATGAAATGTCGCATTATTAAAACTTCGAATAATGTAATTTCATTTCTAGACTCAAAATTTTGTAATATTTTACTTTAAGTAATGTATTGTTCCATATATGGTTGTTGACTTTAATCCAATGATGGCATCGCAACTTCGATGTTTCCACCATTGGTTGAGGTGTGATAGATTTGTATAAGAGTTTATGACTATATCGAACTCAATAATTTCTTAGGAGAGTATAACTATAGTCTAGGGCTTACTCTAAGAAGATTAGGAATATCACTATCCTACAACACTTGAATATAAAACTTTATAAACCAAAATTAATATATATATATATATATATATATATATATATATATATATATATATATATATATATATATATATATCCATTTTAATTTTGTGAGACGTGAGACCAAATCTAAAAATAATTTTAAAATGCAAAATAAATGGAAAAATCCAAAAATTCTTTTTTTAAATATTATTTTCGGAACTTGAATTAACTAAAAAAAATAAAAAATAAAATAAAATAAGTAAAAAAAATCCCGTTTTTTTTTTTGAAAAATACATGAAATATTCTAATAGAATATTACACTGACATATTTTAAAAAATAATTAAAAAAAAATAAATGGAAAAATGTAAAAATTCTTTTTTTAAAATATTATTTTCGGAACTTGAATTAACTAAAAAAAATAGAAAAATAATAAAAAGAAATAAAAATAATAAAAAAAATCCCGTTTTTTTGAAAAATACGTGAAATATTCTAATAGAATATTACACTATACATATTCTAAAAAATAATTTTAAAATGCAAAATAAATGGAAAAAAAATTTAAATATTATTTTCTGAACTTGAATTAACTAAAAAAAATAAAAAAATAAAAAAAATAAACAAATGTGTCTCACGGTCTCACAAAATTAGGCCGTTTCACATGAACCTAACGCTATATATATATATATATATATATATATATATATATATATATATATATATATATATATATATATATATATATATATATATATATATATATATATATATATATATATATATCCTACCTAATAAATGAAAATAATTTTGCCATATGTCACTCTCTCATTAACTTGGACACATGTCATTTTTTGGTATTTTTGATTAAATGTTTTTTCCATTTGTCATTTTCTTATTTTTTTATCTTTTCTTAATTAAACATCATATTTACACCTCAATTAATAATTATCTTAATTGAAAATAACCAATAAATTATAATATTACTACTCATATAATGTTTAATATGTTTCCTTTTAAATTCAAATTTTTAATTTTAAATTTCAAATATAAAATTTCAAATTTAAATAAATTTTCGTTTAAACTTTCATATTTAATTTTTTGTTTTATCGAACCCGTATAACATACAAAATTAATTTCGAATTGTGAATACAAAAATAAAATTAGGCGAAATTAAACACAATAATTAAGATAAAATACTTAATTAGATTTCATAATACATAGGCTTTATAACTAGTAGACCTAGTTGGCACACCTAAGTTTTATTATGGTCATGCCTCATGAATTATCCAACTTAGTTGATAAGCTAAAAACTTCGAGATTTAAGGACCTAAAAATAAGAAACACAATCAATATACATGAATACTTGATGTAGTTTTTATTATGAATGTGTGTAATAAATAAATGTGATATATATATATATATATATATATATATATATATATATATATATATATATATATATATATATATATATATATATATATATATAATTGTGATACTAATATACTTTAATGTTATTAATTTAGATGGATGAATTATGGATGATGAGTCATCCGCCAGCTGACGAGCTCATGTATCCTGTGCTATGTGGAGCCCTTTACTTCCCAGAGTCTCCGGCCATGTGCAATCCCATTCCTACAGCAGAAAATGCATCATTACAGCCCGAGAACAAGGAACCAAAGGAGGATCCCGAGGAAGAAATAGATGAAGATAATTATGAGGAGGAAATGGAAGAAGACTCCAAGGATTATACGGATTAAGACATGGACTCCGAAGAGAGTGTGGAGATCATGAGTGAAGAGGAGTCAGTTGCAACACCACCTACCACTCCCAACCGCACACATATTAGGGATTCCTAACGCCACATAAGACTCACTGCAAGGGTGTCCATCCCTATTTGGGAACCAACCACCAAAAGGCACTAGAGGAGGTTCTCTAACCTCCAGGGAAGAAACAAAAATCCAGCATGGTTAGGTAATCATGTAGGGACTTATGAAAGGGGGCATGCTTCGGGGACAACACCCTAACATCCTCGAACATTAATACTCTGTCCTTTTTGTTTAAGCAGAACACCTGCCTGAATGGTTAGGTCTGACATGTAAGCGATGCACTAAGTACTGTCCAAGGTGATACTGTGCGACTAAAGGAAATGATGTCCCAGGACGAGCAGCGATTCAAGAAAGACCGAATATCTTAAGAAAATCTTCAATAAAGGATAGACTATAATCAAGACAGAGTGATGGGTTATGATATGAGTATAATAGGAATGGAGAACTAGTGTTAGATCACCCTTTCATTAGCACACGGGGTGGAAGAAAGACATGTGTCACTGAAGGCACGGATACAGGAGATGTCTCGAGCAGTAACCCAATATATGGAGTTATTTTAGTGGGAAGAATGAAGCATATATGGCACTTGTGATGGAAGTGTTTAGGAATAATGCAACTAACTTGCAAATTTTGTGTTGAAATTCAAAGTGAATATGTGATAGGTTTATCTAGGCTAACTTTTAGGCCTGCGGGCAATGTAAAATTCGTATGTTATGAATTTCTCGAACTTTGATCTTAGTAAGTATTGTACCAAAAAATATTTATGAAATATGAAGCATATTTGAACTTGTTAAGCAAATGTGTGAACTATATGCTTGAATGGAAGTATCATGTAAACCTATAAACTGTTATAAACAAGATAGTCATTTAATATTGTATTGCTAAACGACTAACAAAAATATCACAAACTTACCTTTTCCTGCTAATTATAATAGGACGTCAGTCATTCCACCAAGAAGAATAATCACCCAGTCAAATCCAGTAGCGATACCAACTCCGAGACTAAAAAGCCGAGGACCCAAAAAAGGTTGGCCAAAGCAAGTGTTAAACATAGAAATAAAAACAACACCAGTACAAGAGGATTAAGATCGGCCAATACCTAACCCAGACCTACCAAAAACCACCAAAGAATTGGAGCAATTAATTTTGGAACAAATAATGATTTCACTAAGCAACATAAGATTTAGTTGTGATATCCCCAAGTTTACCACGGTTTTAAAACATTTTGTTTATGCTTTATTTAAAACAAAGTTTATTTGTAGTTGTGGAATTTGGTCCCATAAAAGTATTTCCAAAGAAATGTTTTTCATTGATTTATAAAATCTTTGGATGTCATAACTGATACAAAATATGAGCATAAACGGGCCTTACAATATCTTAGACTAACAGTCTACATCTACTTGTACCATTACCTGTTATACAAAGAAGCTGATTGCGTCAGATTGGGAAACTTTGTGAGTACATAGGTTTTCCAACCCATAGTCATATAGTTAATATGTTTAATTATCAAAAAATTAATCCGATTACCTACCCCTATTTTCTTATTTATTCTTCCCTAAGGATCTATCCTAAGGATTGTCTTAGTCATCATTGCTGAAAATATTGTTACATGGATTTCTCTGTAATATATGTCAGTAGGTTTCCTTCTATGTTTATTCCGAAGCATTTGCTCTAAGGAATAGGCATGAAGTCCATCACTGCCTAAGTTCCACATGACTGTCAAATAGGTATGAAGTCCCTTGATACTTGTTCTCAACAAACAGACATGAAGTCCATCACTGTCTAAGTCTATCTATTAGGCACAAAATTCATCACTTCCTGAGTCTATCTATTAGGAACAAAGGAAATAGTTTTTCGAGTCTATCTATTAGACACGAAGTCCATCACCACTAGTGTTCAACGGGATGGTCGTGAATAGTCTGGTGGTTGTGACATATCCTTTGTTAGCTGATGACATTATTGGTACACTAGTACCATTCCTACATCTTTGGAACACTAGTGCCATTTATAAAGTTGTGGCGTCTTATCATTGCCTACATCTTTCAATATACTATTAAATCTATTACTACCTTTCGTTACCCAATGTATTGTATTTATACAATACATATATGGTATAAATCATATAATTTATCTTTGTAATATTTCATCTAACAGATAACATCTTTACACATAGGCACATATAACAATTAATTAATTAGATACTTCATATGTATGTGTAAGATGAAAATAACTATGCACTCACTTGATAAAAGTGGATGACTGATGATTTTGGCAGAGCTTCACTTTGTACTTTGAAAAGACCTAGACGCATAAATTACTAAGCCTTAGTTTGCTTCGTAATCCTGGTGACTATAATCATTATAATCTAGATTCCTCACTAATCCTAATGTCTACATCAAGATCTCTAAGGATCAGCCAGGTAGGGCAGTTGGGAGGCATGATCATTTCGACATATAGCTTTCTTGAAATCCAACAAACAAGACAACATGACCATTCTAGACACATCTCCCATAAGTAGATCAATCAGTATAATGACTTGGAATCACTGATAAATCTTATTTATAGATCCATACTAATGAATTATGACTATAAATATAAGCTACACTGAAAGTAACAAAGTGTAGCTTAACTTATTGAGGTTTTAACGAAAAATGGAAAACTGCACTAGCATCACTCCTGCCTGCTAGCTACTAGATGTCAGATTCTCAGGATCTCACAGTTTCGTTGGAGACTAAAAACTATGGAAATCTTAAGATAAAATTGAAATCAATTTGAAAGAGAAGAACTTGGGAGGTGTGGGATTCAAATTGAGGGCTGGAAGCCTTTTATAGAGCAAAAATCCATTTGCACGCCCTGCCCAGACCAGGTACGCACCATGTACTAGTTGGGTCATCCATCCCAGATGCTGAAACATGTTTGATTTTGGCTGGAGGAGCATGGAGGCTTCTAGAAGGTGCATGTCGTGCCCCTATTGCACGAGGTGCTCTAAAAAATCTTCAAAAATTTGTAACTTATTCATACGAACTCCACTTTTGACATTCTTTATATCAACATGTAGCTATCTACAAGATCTATAACTTTCATTTAGGCACCGTCGGCTAATTTTGAATTTATTTTTAAAGTTATATTTTTAATAGACTTAGACTGTTAAATTCTACTAAAAATTCATAAACCTATCATACGATATTCATTCTCGACCGTCTTTATATCGACAAAATCATATGGAAGAGATCTTCAAATCTTGTTTAGATTGTTTTTCCTAACAATCAACCGATCTCTGCTTCGGTTTCTAAGCCATATACTATTGCGATGAAACTTCGAAAAATCATAACTTCCTCTTACGGAGTCAGATTTGGATGTTCTCTATATGCACGCTCTTGGTTTAATGATTACCACGACCTTCATTTATATCACTTAGGCTATAAAGTAATTTATCAAAAAAATCATTTTTTACGATACGTAGAGTTGTGCCGGTTTAATCACAAAACTTTGAAGAAGCATAACTTCTTCATATGAAGTTAGATTTTAGCGTTTTTTATATGTACGAAATCCTTGTCATGTATAATGTGACTTTTTTTTTTAACATTTTTCTCCTAAATAATCTTCTCTTAAAATTAATTTTTAATGCTTATTATCTCTAAATTTACTAGTTCGAATCTATGGGCGTTACAATTAGCTCCCCTTAGGATGATTACGTTTCGAAATCATCAACAAAATAGGGCTTTTATAATGACTTCACACGTTAGCTTTCCATCCTAGGTGATAACTGTAACTCTTATATTTTTTTTTTGTTGAGTTTCTAACTCTAAACTTCTTGACAATTGACGGTGCTAAATCCTGCACTTGCTCTTCCTTCTAAATTTGATCTCCATTGGAGGCTCCTAGTCTTTCTAGAACAGACTTAAGCTAAGATAAGGTCTTTACCTTAACTCTTTGCCATGGCCTCTCATCACATGATGTAATATCTAGACTTGAGTCTCTTTGAGTCAGATTCTAGCACAAAAGTTACCTTCCTTCATGTTCTAATGTGATATAATCACATTTTAGCATATAACACTTCCAATTATAAGCTACCTAGTTTTAGCAGCGATCACGATACTTCTATTGATGGCTTCAATTATCTTTTAATTCGATCTTTTAACTAAAGTCGGATGCTGTGTTGAACTTACTTTGTAGATTAGTCGGACTGGATTTGATATGACCACTAAGTTTAGAATAATATTTATCTTCGTAGTCACCAACAAAACAAAGGTAATGATTTTAACTAAAGTCGGATGCTGTGTTGAACTTACTTTGTAGATTAGTCGGACTGGATTTGATATGACCACTAAGTTTAGAATAATATTTATCTTCGTAGTCACCAACAAAACAAAGGTAATGATAGAAATAAACAAAATAGTTTAACTATTAGAGACTTAGTAACCTTGTGACTTCCCCTGATATAAGTGTGAGTCATGTGCTTCTGGTAGTATATACCTTTAATACCTTTCACACATACTCATAATCGTCCCAAGTATTTCCACTTAGTTCTCCAAACCACACAAAAATCATATAGCAATTAAACACATCAAATAGTGTAACATAACTAAGGCTTATATTACTTCTTGAAAAATGATAACATTGTTATTCAAGTTCTTCATACATTATGCCTTTTATGTTAGGTTGCATCTTACAACACTATCTTGGTGGAGTAACCACTTCGTATCCTGAACTCCTTGTATAAGTATCTTTCTTCTGTTGGCTTTCTGAAGGTACATTTGCTTCCACCTTTACTGTCCTAAGAGTTACTTGAAATGTTTGTGCAACTTCCTTCCTTCTTGGGCAGTCCTTCACCATACGTCCTTCTTTTCGCATTGAAAACATAACCTTTCAATGTGTTTAAATTTATGATCATAATGACTATTCTTCCCACACTTGAAGCTGATCACTCTTTCAATGCATCCTCCGAAGTGTTTCCTTCTGCACTTGTCGCACCACTTGGCTTCATTGTTATCCCCAAACCTTTTTCCGTTGGGGCTAGGTTTTAAAACTTTACCCTTTTTGTAAAATTGTGAGGATCCTTCATTAATCCTCTTCTTTCTAACTTTCTCTTGGGTAGAGGTCCTTCCTTTGATCATGTCTTCAAGGATTTAAAAACTCGGATGGATGCTTCCAAAGTAGTAGCTAACTTTACCATTGGATCAAAATCTGTTGGTGTCCGTTAGCAAACTTTTCTATCTTGGAGGGTTTTGTAAGAACCAAGTGAGAAACTAACTTCATTTTCTCAGTAAAGGCTGAGGCGTACTCACTAACACTTAGGTTTCCTTTCTTCAGATTCTATACCTCCTTGCTCATTTCTGGCAAGTCTCTTTCTGAGCATTATTCAATTTTAACCTTACAAGGAAGTCCTCCCATGACATCTTCCATGCTTCTCCATTCGACATAGTGATGACCACTCGTTTCCACTAGTTAAAAAATCCAGTATGTAGTTGTCTGGCTACAAAGATTGTCTTCTATTTGTCGCTATAATTGTAGCTTTTAAATGACATCTCCATTTTGTAAACCCAAACCATTACAGCCACTAGTGTTGGCCTTCTGAAAAGACTTGGTGGTTGTGATGCCATGAAGTCTCTATACTTGCATCCATCTTTATCTACATCTACTTCGATATTGTCCTCCCTGATATGTGGTTTAGTCTGTTTAATGAGTCTACTACAATTTCCTTCTACCGAATGCTCCTTATTCAACTTAGATTGCACAACTGGTGTAGTGAGTTCATCCTTATTCTTCCGAAGTAGCGGTCTTGTTTCCTCCATTTTTCGCTCTAGCATGGTTTGTGCCATTGCCTGAACTTCTCCCTTTGTGATAGGTTAGGGTCCAGGTGCAATTACTGATGCATGACCCATCACATGCTTAGTCCCAGGTTGTCGACTTCCATTGATAATTCCTAGTCCACTACGCATCTTTACCATGACGTTATGTACAATGAAATATGCGTTCAATGCACCAAGACGAGAATATAGATAGGGAAGGTTTAGTCATGTAATCATCCTTATTACTCCGAAAAGTTCTATGCTAGTTCTAATACCGTAATTAAATACTTAAATATCTAAACACATAAAATTTCCTATTTCTAGGTCAGCAACACATCTTAAACCTAATAATAGCAATTAGATAGGAAACTAATCCATGCTATAATTCAAACCATTTAGCACATAAATAAAATTAGGCATCTTGTCCTAAAGTGACTAGTGCTTGTGTCAGTTTAGGTGTATTACCTAAATTATAATAGACACACATCTTACAATCATTTCGTAGCATTCTAAGTTTAAGTCTAGAAATCCTCTAAATTCCTAGTCCGCTTAAACTAATGATGTGATGCCAACTGTAACATCCCCAAATTTATGTCCATTTTAAAACTTTTTTGTTTATGCTTTATTTAAAACAAAGTTAATTTTAAACTGCCGAATTTGGTTCGGTAAAAGTATTTCCAAAGAAATAATTTTCATTAATTTATAAATCTTGGGATATCATAACTGATACAAAACATAAGCATAAACGGGCCTTACAATATCTTAGACTAACAGTCTACCTCTCCTTTAATCTCTCATCATGCATGTAACTTTGTACCGCTACCTGTGATATAAAGAAGCTGAGTGGTTCAGGTTGAGAAACTTGGTGAGTACATAGGTTCATTAACCCATAGTAATATGGTTAATATGTTTAATTATAAAATACTTAACTCGATTTCCCACCCCTTTTTTCTTATTTATTATTCCTAAGGATTTATCCTAAGGTTTGTCTTAGTCATAGTTGCTGACAATATTTTTACATGGATTTCTCCATAATACATGTTAGTAGGTTTTCTTTTTGTATTTATTCCTAAGGGTTTGTCCTAAGGAATAGGCACGAAGTTCATCGTTGCCTAAGTTTCACGGGACTATCAAATAGGTACTAAGTGCATCGCTACTTGCACTCATTAAATAGGCACAAAGTCCATCACTGCCTAAGTTTATCTATTAGGAATGAAGTCCATCGCTATCTGAGTCTATCTATTAGGCACAAAGTCCATCGCAGCCTGAGTCTATCTATTAGGCACGAAGTCCATCGCTGACAATGTTCCACGGGACGATCATGAATAGTCAGGTGGTTGTCTCCTATCCTTAGTTAGGTGATGACATTATTGGTACACTAGTACGTTTCCTACATTGTTGGCACAATAGTACCATTTCTACAGTTATGGCATCCTATCGGTTCCTACATCTTCCATTATACTATGATATTTATTACTACCATTCGTTACCCAACGTATTATATTTATAAAATAGATATATGGTATAAATCATATAATTTATCTTTGTAATATTTCATCTAACACATAGCACATTTGAACATAAGAACGTATATCAATTAACTAATTAGATACTTCATATCTATGTGTAAGATGAAAGTAACTACGCACCCACTTGATAAAAGTGGATAACTGCTTATTTTGGCAGAGCTTCGCTTCATACTTTGAAAAGCACTAGATGCATACATTACTAAGCCTTATTCTATCTTCATAATCTTGGTGACTATAATAATTATAATATAGATTCCTCACTAATCCCAATGTCTACATCAAGATCTATCAACTAAGGATCAGCCAGGTTGGATCATTTCGGTATATAGTCTTTCAGAAATCCAACAACCAAGCCAACATGACCATTCTAGACACCTCTTCCATATGTAGATCAACCAATATAGTGAGTTGGAATCAATAATAAATCTTATTTATAGGTTTATAATAATGACTTGTGATTATAAATATAAGTTACACTGAAAGCTTAGTCTATCTTCATAATCTTGGTGACTATAATAATTATAATCTAGATTCATCACTAATCCCAATATCTACATTAAGATCTATCAAGTAAGGGTCAGCCAGGTAGGACCATTTGGAGGTAGGATCATTTCGGTATATAGCCTTTCTGAAATCCAACAGCCAAGCCAACATAACTGTGAGAACAAGAATCAATGCGCGAAAAAGGTTTGAGAACTCAAACCTTGAGTTAATCTTTAAGATCAATGTCTGCTTCTAATTAATAGGTCCAGTCAAGTCTGGTAAACCAGTCAAGACTTGAAGATTAATACTTAACAAAGTATTCAAGTAATAAATGAAGTAATATTGAGTATAATCAATGCAAGGACAATTTAAACCAAGTAGAATGTAAATAAGATAAGTTTGACTTGCAAGAGATATTGACGTGAAGAGAATAAATTGATTGCTTACTATTCTTGGTGTTAAATTCATGAAATATTCACCCCTTAAATAGTAAAGGAGGAACAAGGTACAAACCGATAACACATTCTAAGGAATAGTTAAAACTAAGTGTTTGAGAATCTGACACTTAAAAGATTCACACAATTTTGTCCTAAGAACTTTTACATCAACATAAAGACAAAAAGCATTAAATGCTTGTACAGACTCTGACTTCTAAATATCTTCATCTCGGATTTAATCTAGCTTCGAAACTCTTCACATCTCAGACACTGGTTAACTTTGGATCTTGATTGGTTCGGATTGCTAGAGGTTCACTTCTTATGTATTAACAATCTCCCTCTAAGTGAACTTAGTTATCAGTCAACTTAGTTGGCATCTTTAGATACGAAAAGATACTGTGGAACCAAGTTCGGACTTCCAAATACCATTTTAGGTGATTAATGAACTTCTTCTTCATAGGATCAGGAGCATCACTTTTGGCAACATTCGCGATGAAATTTTGCGGAATGGTTGAAGGAACGAGATTCTTATCAAAGACACGGAAAAATTATTTTATGTTGGGCTTCTTCCTCAGATAGACGTATCCGAGATCAGGTTCTTCAATCGCAACTTCTGCAAGGATTTGAGCTTCAGGCTCTTCATAATTTACTTTGCTAAGACATTTTTAGTTTTGAATAAGTGTGCAAACTCGATGTCGGGTCTGAAAAATTCTACTACATAATCCTTCAAGAAGTTCATGGCAGCGTTGTATGCTTCGATACTCGAGTGATTGGATTGATGATATCTGAGGTGAGCTGCAATGATGAGAATGTCATTGGGATTGATCGATGGAAATTTGGTGTACGATATTTATGATTGTAGCTTCCTTGTTCTGAGAGATGTAATATCTGTACAACATGTAATTAAGGTCGAATTGGCTTAGAACCTTGTTTCTGAAACCAAAAAACTTTGTGATCCACTTCTGAGACCACACTTCCTTTTGAGGACGTGCGTTAGCAGAATAGAATGTTCTCAACCCTTCCCACTCAGTCCTAATGATAGTTTGTGGATCATCATTTGGACGAAGAGGGGCAAATTTGATGTAGGATTTTCCGAATAGAGAGATTGGAAGATCAATTTGTTCGGAGTCTTGAGTCGGAAGATAGAAGTACATGAAGGGAACTATATCTTGATCATGAATGATCCCTTCTTGGAAGAGCGGGGATATGCCAATGATCGTATTTGGATTATCTTTCAACGCTTGAATCTGAATGCTTTCTTCAAGTGCTTGATCTATATGCCCTTGAGACCAGCCTTCAGACTTTCTGAAGGTACTTTGAGGGCTGATTAGTTCGGAGGCAACATTCTTCCCATTTTCTTGTGGAGGTTTGTTTAAGTCAATGATGACTTGTTGTACCGTTTCTGAAATAGTGAATTCTGGAGGAGGAGTTATCAGGGGATCTTCTGGGATATCATCTGGTTTCCGAGTAGGAGAACCTTCATCGATTGGAATAATTCTTAGTGATGGAATTGGAGGCAGCATTGATTGAGTAGCTCGGAAGGCATGAACAATGAGTTTCGTCTTGATTTTAGCCATTTCACGACTTATTTGGAGCACATCTACCAAGGATGATGGCCGAGAACCAACAAACCATATCATTCTTTCTTCTTCCGTAAGAACATTTGTTGGATATTCCTTAGGAGCGTAAAGTCCAACAACAACGTTCATGATTTGATCATCTTCATCTTCTTCTTCATCATCTTTAGCATGAGGGTCCATGGATTCAACCTGGATCAAGTCTTCATCATCAGATTCATCTTAGAGAATAAATCAAGTCTTTATGATTTGAGTCTAGTTGAGCCACAATTTTATCAAGAGAGTCGACCTTGGAGATAACACTTGCCACATTATCTCGAAGTTCTAGGAGGGAAAACGGATCGATGATGTTCTCATCCGAGGAGCTGGTGTCCGAGGTGGAACTCTCAGAATTATCATCATCACCACCTTTGTCTTCACGTGGTTCAGAAGGAGAGGGATTTGTCTCGGTTTGATTTCCTTGAGGAGGATTTGTTTCTGTTTCATTTCGTTGAGTAGCTTGAAAGTTTGCATTAATTTAAATTTCTTCATCGGCATGTTCCGAGGAGGATGAGGAAAGGCCAAAGTCGTAAACTAGCTTTGAAGAAGATGGTTTCTACAGAGACTTGAAAGTTGAAAAGAGTGGAAGAGAGCCAACATAAGCGCTATCATCGTCGAACTTAAACTCTGTTGAGTGTTCTTCATCCGAGGGCGGCTGGAAAGCATCACCATATGGAGACCTCAGAGGATCATCCGAGATGATTGTTGTGTTATGAGCTTCTCCTACTGTTTAGGCTGGTTTGGAGGATACAAACTCGTGATATGTTTCTTCATCGGTTGGAGCAATGAAAGACATGTTGCTCTGAATAGCCCTTCTACGCATGGAGATAAGATTGGAATCCACTTGATCTCTTTTCAGCTCTGGATGATGAGTATGTGCCCTGTCAACAAAATCATTCCATTATTCGTCAGTAGTACCAGGTCGTCCTTTACCTGAACTAGGTATCAAACTACTTGGGGCTCTAGAAGTTGGAGGGACAACTCCAGCTTCCGAAAGCTTAGAATTCGAGGTTGGGGCCCCAGATTGTGCGTGTGTAGAAGAAAAAGGGATGTTCAAAGTGACTCGTGGGTTTTTCCATGGGGCTTCAAGGAACTTTGTTCAACACCTGCACCATCTTTTTGGGAAAATATCATGAGTGTGTGCCAGTGTTTTTGAAACTTCGAAGGGTACTTCAGAAGAGTGGCGATGAGGGTTTGGAAGACGTCCAGAGACAGAAGGAATGTCAATGTGTGATTCCTTTTAAGAGGAACCATTGACTTTGGTTCTCTTTTTGGCTGGAGATTTGGAAGGGGATGTTTTTCTTTTTGCAATCTGTTTCTTTTTTTCACTAGTGGAGTCTGGTTTGTTCACATCCTAGGGATGTTGTTCATCCGAGACTGGGGCAGACTGTGTTAGGAAAAACATAGTCGAGGTCTCCAAATGATGTTTTAGAAAAACTGAATCAGATGGTAATGTTGCTAACATGTGTTGTGGCAACCTATGAATAGTTCTGAAAGAGGTTTGGTTTGGAAGCGTATAAGTTTTAATTTCTTTGAAGGAAAGAAATACCTCTTTTGATTCGGTGTTGATGGGAATTGGCTCTCTTCTTTCCATGTAGATTTGTTGGATTGTCAAAGCCCAGAATCTCAGACTTGATATCTTATTCGACTTTCTTTTGACATTAAACTTTTGAAAGTCTTGCCATAGAACTTCAGTCAAGTCAACAATGTTGCTTGTCCCTGAATAGATGCTATGCACTACATACAATCATTCATATTTCATGGTGTTAGTTCCACCATGTTTCCCTGATAAACCTCGAAGGATGAGGTGCATCAACATAGTCCAAAGTCCGGGAACCGACAATTTCTTGAATTTCTTCGCGTTGAACTCACCACTGTACCCAATTTCATTCAGATATGTTTGAAACTCTTTAGAAGTAGGTTCTTGCACTTGAAAACCATTAGGGTTTTCTGGGATGCCAATAGCCTTGAGAAACGTCTGCTTGGTTACAGGGACAATTCTACCCCCTGTGATTTTGGTCTCTAGAACACCATCTTGGATTTTGATTCTTTCAAAAGTTGTGTGAAGGATGCATAATGGAATTTAAGGGTTAGAGGTTTTGGTAAGTGGAAGAACAATGGAGTGATGGGAGATGACTCCATCATCACTTGAATGGATTCATCACAATCCACAGGATCGAGTGAAAACAGTTAGGTAGTTTCGCATAAGATCGATTCAGTGGATGAAGAGGATGCAGATCCCTTTGAAGATTTTTTCTTTGTTACAGTCTTTGAGATTTCAGGAATATTTTTAGTGGAAGCCAGTGCTGATGGTTTGAATGCTTGAAGAACAGTTGTAGAGATAAATTTGGAGAAGAAGATGAATAAAGCGTAAAAGATGAACAATTGGCATTTGAAACTTTTTTATAGGTTGGATTTTCGGGTCAAGTTAGAGAAAAGGTAATGATGACACCCGATTGAAAAATGGGTTGCATTTAATATGTTGCCAAAATTAGTATTCTTAAAAACCACAAGAGCGAAAGATGGGATGGCTATATGTGCCAAAAGGGAAAACCATCATTTCACTTTGAGTTGATATGCACTTTATCTAGACGTGTGCAAAAGCACGTTTATTGAGGATTTAAGGATAATCATTAAGAAAAAAATTGTCGTTAATTCAACTGAGAAAAACATTTCGGAATTAAAAATAACTTTAATAAAAACCTTTGAACTCCTTTTACAATTGAGGATCTCGGAATAAGGAAATTCTGAGATGAGATGTCATAAGATACTTCGAAGAGAATATGAACACATCAGTAGTACATAATATAGAGTTCAAGATGGCACAATATTTGACTAAATATTAGAGGTAAAATGTATGAAGATCTTAGAGGATAATTTTAAACAAATTGAGATTCCAAGACGTGAAGGATCTGAGCTCGGACAGAGGTAATAAATGAACACACATTACCGTTTCGGACTTGAATTCTGAGGTGAACTTCATAACACTTCATTTGAAATAAATTCTGAGGAGAGATTAATAAAACACACCAATGTAACTATATTGGTCATAATCTTCAAGAGATGAGGAAAGTTGTACAAATTAAAACTAGAAGAAGAGGTTAGACAAAAAGACACGTAAAATGATCTTATTTATTCCGAGAGGAAATGATTTTGAGATGAAAAGATCTTGATTTTGGAAGTATTTCACTTTCTGTTGTTTGCATTTGGCAGTACATGCCTCTTGGAAGAATTGAGGATCAAGCATGATCATACCCATTTTGTTCAGAAACCCATTAAATTTGGTTTCATCTAATGCCTTAGTAAAGACATCAACAATTTCATCATCATATGGAACAATAATAAGTTCGATGTTTCCTTTTAAAACATGATCTTTAATGAAATGGTACCGAATATAGACGTGCTTCGTCATGGAATGCTGAATTGGATTGTGAGAAATCGCAATGGCACTTTGAGAATTACAATAGATTAGAATACGTTGAAATCGATAACCATAGTTCAAAAGCTGAAATTTCATCCAAAGAACTTGTGAAGTGAAACTAGTAGCAACAATGTATTCTGCTTTGGCTGTTGAGAGAGCAATGCATTTATGTTTCTTAGATGACCAACTAACCAGTCTTCCACCAAAAAATTGACAACCTACTGAGGAACTTATTCTATCTAGTTGAAGACCTCCATAGTTTGAATTAGAGCATGCTTGAAGAAAGAAACTTTCATTTTCCGGATACCAAACTTCGAGGCTCTTTCTTCCTTGGAGATACTGGAATATTTTCTTAACAGCCAGAAGATGAGACATCTTCGTATTGACCTGAAATCTGGCACATAGGCATGTTGAGAACATGTTGTCCGAACGAATTGTTGTAAGGTAGATTAGCGATCCAATCATTCCTTTGTACTTCTTTTGATCGACATCAACACCTGATGGGTTTGAGAAGATCTTGTGTCCAAAACCCATAAGAACCTTTGTAGAGGCACATTTGTCCATTGAATAATTTTTCAGAAGCTCCGAAATGTATTTCTCTTGGTGAATAAAGATTCCTCTGTTGGTTTGCTTGACTTGGAGTCCGAGAAAGAAACTTAATTCACGATTCATGCTCATTTAGAATCGACTAACCATTAAGTTGTATAAATCAGCAAACATCATCGAATCCGTGGATCCAAAAATGATGTTGTTAGCATAGATTTGGACTAACATGAAATTGTTTCCATTTAATCTTCAGAATAGGGTATGATCGAGAATTCCTCTTTGAAAGCTGAAACACTTTAGAAAATCAGTGAGTCTTGTACCAGGCCTGTGGAGCTTGCTTAAGGCCATAAACAACTTTTCGGAGTTTGTAGCAATAGTTCAAATAAGAAGGATTGACAAAACATGGGGCTTCTAGAGATACACTTTGGTATCCAGTTCACTATTGAGAAAAGCACTTTTAACGTTCATTTGGTAAACCTTAAAGCCTTTGTGAGCTACATAAGTATTGTGATATGCCGGAGAGGACTGAGTCGAGATTGCTGATGAACCCCGTGAAAATGATTTCCTCTGATATCACAGTACAAAGCAGGAAAGAGATCGTAAGTCGACGTCCGGGAAGGGTTCTCGGGACGAAGCTCCGACGATCAAGTTAGAATGAGATCTGAGAGATATTGTAGTAGATTACAATAAAAAGAGAATTTCGTCCCCTTCCTTCTGAGGAAGAAGGATCCTTTTATACCTGTTTATAAGGCGTGTTCCGCAACTGATTCTATTGAGGATTCCCTGTTGAGGTGTGATGTGGCGGACCCATATTAGAGGGTCATCTGTTACATCTTTTGCCTCATTCTCATTGGCTGGAAGGAGATCTTCCAAACATTTACGAAGACCATGGCTATTGTCTAAAGACCGAGTGGGACTCTCTAATTGGTCCCGCGTTTGGTGGGGTATAGTTTCCTGGAGAAGGGGTTAAGGCGTCGCTTTGCACCTTAACCACCATATCAGCGCTCTTCGGGTTGGCGAAGGCCCGAACATGGCTTTAGACTGGGTTCTGAATAGGCCAAGCACGGTGTTAGTTTGACTTTTTTTATCGTTCCCCTGAGGGATACATTAACAAGTCCCTTAGACTCGTAGGTACATGCGTCATTTTGACAGCGTCACTGTTTGAGTCTATATCTCAACACATGTATGCCCGAGATTAGTTATATCGTTTGATAGGCCTTGGGCAGCGCCGTCAATGTGCGTCAGTCCCATTGGGAAATGGTTTGCGACGCCAATTTTGCCTTTGAAATCCTCCTTTTTCCCCTAGGATTTTCATCCTCATATCCCCATTTTGGTTTTGTTGTATCAATCCGGGTGTTCTGTTGATTTCCTTTTCGATTAGCCATCCTTTTTTCGATACTGGACTGATTCGGCTTCTTACCTGGGCATAGGGTTGTGATTCCGGCAAAGGGGGTATCCATGTACGACCGTCCTCCAGGGAAAGTTGGAGTCCCCATTCCATCGTTCGAAGAGGGGTTGCGCCTGCCGACATCGGATTTTTCCGATATGATCGTGCAACATTACGGTTTTACTGTCAACGAGTTAACACCGAGCGCTGTCAATAAAATTATCGGTTTTGAACTGATTTGTCGCTCTTTGGGTCGCGTTTCTACTTTCTGGGTTTTCAGTTACTTTTTCTGTTCGACTACAAACTCTGGCGTCCGTACCCTAGCGAATCAACAGGGCATTCATCAACTGATCTCTAACTGGATACTTTGAAGAAAAACTGGCAAAGGCAATGGCTGTGGGTCGACCGAAACCTCGTGAGGCATGGGTATCGTAGAAAACGAGACTTTACCGACTGTCTCCCCAAACTATCTGGGGACAATCTAACTCTCGGCAAACGGTTGGGGAGCGTTACTGTCAATGGAGAAAATTGGGAAGACTTTATTCTTGCTACAACCGGTATGAGTGCCGCCTGGAGGGCTCGTGGGAAGATGGCGCAAATGTTCATCGTGAGATGTGGTATTAACTTATCTCCTTCTTCCCCTACCCCAGATTTTTTGAAAAAAGAGTGAGGATAGGGGATCTTATTGGCTCGTGAGATCTTATTTTGGGTGTTTTCTTTCACAGGTGTTGAAGCCGAGATTTCTTTGGATATGGCCCTGCGTGGTCATTATCATGGCAAACTTTCCCACCGGGAGATCAATCTGGTGGAGACTCTTTCTCCTCCTATTTCTGAAAGACACATGCGAGAACTTGCTGGATTGCCCTTGATAGGGGAAGGAAATGTTGGCTCCAGTGGACCTCTTCGACTTCCTAGTCGGACATTGGGGTTGTTTCCCCGGTATGTTCACCAGTTTTGGCATCTTCTGGTTTGCCTGCAGGAGCACGGGTAGACAAAGGTAACGCACCTATTCGGAAAAGTCGAAGTTTTCACGTGGTGGTGTCGTCAGACGAGGAGACGGATTCCGGTGATGTGGGCCTCTGTCCTTGTAAGAGGCGCAACACCGTGTCTGTAGCCAAACTCCTTGGTTGCATCAGGGATGCTCTTGGTGATAAGTTCTAGGTGCCCCTGCAGAAAGAGGAAATGGTGGTGCCCGATTCTTCAATAACACCACCTCCACCGCGTACTGGTGCACTTTCAACTAATCTTGGTTCTAGCTCTATGTTTGGGAGTGTGCTAGGTTTTCGTGGAAGGTCTTCCCAACCGGAGAGGTCTCTAGTGGTAGGCGAAAGGAGAACTGCGCCTCACTCTTCTTCGTTCATATCAGATATTCCATACTGGTTGATTACTAAGGAATCTTTACTATCGAAGGACACCACCACCCAGAATGGAGCGACAATGCTCATCCACCGGCCACGATGGAGATTCTTACGACCCAATCGGGGGCTCGCGCGGCTGACAACCTACGTTATGCTGCGGCACATGCTTCTGCTTTGATGGTTGCTGCTGCCAACCGGATTTGCTGAGCCGGTGTGAGCGAAGCACAATTGAGATTTTTTCATAGTACCATCCCAACCTAAAGAAGGAGGTCCATGATGCAGAGGTTGAGCGTCACATTCTCGAAGAGCATGCAGCCAATTTGGACAACCAAACAGAACGCCTAGAAGGTCAAGTGAGCTCTCTCACTCGAGAGAAGGATGTGTTGGCTAACAGACCGGCCATGTGTCAACGTCAACCGGCTCGAGCTCATATTGAAGGTGTCATTGCTCGTTGTAGTTTGCAATGGGTGTTAGAGAAGGTGGTAGTTCGTGTGATTGACAAAGTCATTGAGAGCGTTGAGTTTGCCAAAGGGGTCCTGGGTGTTCGTGAGACTTGTAAAGCCCTTGGGTTTGAGAAGGGGAGGGAACTGAGTGGTTGCTCCACATCTTCTGGTAAGTCCGAAGCCCCAAGTCTTGGCCAAGTGGATATCAGGGATAAGGAGGTCAACAATGCCCTTACATCCTTTTCCAAGACGGATTTTGTTGTCCTCTTCCATTTAGGGGAGTTATATTATGATGGCTTCCGTTAGTTTTGTGGCAAGCTAAGTCCGGGAGGTTCTTCCTCAGACTCCGAGGGCTGATTTGTGTTTGCCCTTTTTTGTTCGTTCTGTAATGTAGCTGCTTTTCTAAACACTGGTTGTTAATAACCTAAATTGTGTTTTCTATTTTGTATTTGGCATCGAAGAATTCTCTTCCCTTCCTTTTTTTGTATGTATGCACACGCTTTGAATTGTCCTGTGGTATCTCTAAGGACGGGTTATTCTACTGTAATTCGTTTTTGCACATTCCCTTGTTCTAGGGTTTGCGTTAATCTAGTAATGTGTGCTTCAGATGTCGCATAGCTGCTCTTAATGAGCTATGCTCCTCTGACTTGTATGTTTAATTATGCTTATGATATTAAGTCATGAAATAGTAGTCAATGTTGTTCACAATACTGAATGGTTTAGCTACCAATACATTGGCTGAGATCGTCATCTCAAGACCTTTGCTGTTAAATTCTCAGGGGGAAAGGTTATGAATCTTTAACAACCCCTCGTTCCATTCCATTTAAACATTCTCATCTTTGAGATGTCATTGGCATATTTTAGGTAAATATTATAACTTTTTTAAGACCTACGGCTGCATTCTTGCGTAGATTTTGCTCAAGTAGCGTAGGTGATTAGCCATTGTTGCTACTTGGAAAATATGCACAACCTCTATACTTTGTGTTTTTGCAATACAAAATTCTGGAAAGTTTTTCCAAAATGCAAATTATATTATTTCTAGATGGAAAAAAAGGAAATACATGAGACAATAGACTCTGAATGTCTAAGTGTCAAGGCATGTGCCCAGTCTTTGCTTTGCGCCAGAAGTATGGCTATCCTATGCGGAGTTGGGGCCATACTTGTTGTTGTGAGACAACGTCTTTTCTACACCTGATATAGGTGGGTCTTCATAGGTTGAGGCTTCCTCTCATTCCCCCCCCCCCCACTGTAGGGCCCGACGCGAGGGAGTTACGCTTCGTTTCTCGAACACTGGGGGGGTGCTCTTGTCTTTCTTTCTTTGCGACCCGATGAGTGTTTCAGCCATGGGAGACGCCTTCCCTTGGTCGGGTGAGAGTACCACTTATACGTTTTTGCACACCTATCCTCCTTACTGTTACTGGAGACGATGGTTTGCTTACTATCACAACTAACATTTTAGCTAGGAAATTCTATTCTCGTGTAACCATTCAACTATCGTAAAAAATATACTCTACGTAAATATCACTCAGTGCTCATTTAAATGCACCTCACATGTTCATCAAAGAGTCTGAAACCCCTAAGAATCCCGGTTTAAGTTCATATGGGACTAGGATTTCCTTATTGGGCCTAATGGACCAATAAGCATTCAATTCATCTATATTGGGCTTGGAAACCCTATTTGGATTCTAAATGGACCCAATTCATAAATCTATAACATTTTGGACCATTTGGGTCTAGAAATGATTCATTCTAACCCTAATGGGCCTTGTTGGGCCATATGTAATTCCAATAGCCTTAATGGACCTTAAACCTCTTTAATTGGACTTCATTGGGCCGTAAGCACCAATGAGGACCCAATGGGCCGAAACATATTTATTAGGCTTCACAAAATCGAGCAAAACCAAGAGTGGGCCAAGCTAATTCAATTTCATCCATCTTAAGCCCGATTGTCGGCCCATGATAAAAAAAACAAAGGAAGATATTATGGTGCCACCTCACTAATACATGGAGGTAATCCATGCAAATTACCCCTAAACAAATAACAAATCCCATACATCTATGCACCTATCACATCTTCATCTCTCTTCTCTCTTCTCTTTATCTCTCGGTCGAAGATAAGCACATACACACAACATCAAACTTCTCTCCAACACACTCTCAAGAATCATTCTCCTCCTTCCATCAAAGAGCTTGAAATTTTGCTTGAGTTTCAAGGGTCTTCATCAAGTGTTTTCAAATTTTGGTAAGTTGACATCAAACACTAACATCTCCTTTCATTTTAACATCAAGAACTCCTTCTTACATAGCTTTATTCCATGATCACACTCTTGGAAACTTCTTAAGCTTGAAATCTACCCAAGGAGCTTGCTAGAGCCAAAAATCACATCAACTTCTTCCATTTCGTCTTCAAAACCGAAACATCAAAGCAAAGGTGAGTTCATACCCCCTTGTTTTCGCTTTTCATATGATTTTTAGGGGAGAATACAAGTAAAATGTGTAGACCTTTGTGTTATATGCATGTCTTGTGTGATTTCTTAGTTTATTTTGTAAGAATGTGTTAGATCTTAACATATCTCGACATCTTAAGCAAATTTGAGTAAAAATCCATGAACTAAGACACCTTATACATCATATTATCAAGTTAAAAGTGTTTATATGTTTAAGATATAAAAATTTAAAGCAAAAATCTTGTTAAGGGTCATAATTGTCAAGAAAACAAAAGATAAGGGCAAAAAGTGACATTTACGGTTTTATAAGGATCAAACAGGTCCTAATTGTATAAAAATGCATTTTTATGATAAACATGCTTTCCAAAGGGCTAAAAATGTAAATTTTAGCTTAATGGGCTTAACATTTGGGCCTCACGGTTTTAGGCCCAAAATTGCGAAAAATAAGAAGTTTTGGGATTAAAAATGTTATTTGACCAAAGTTTGAGTCATAAATGTAAATAAACCAAATTTAGGGGTGAAAATAACATTTATTTCTAAATTGGACCAAAAATGTAACTTTTATAAAAATTGTTATTTGACCAAAGAGAGAATTCCATCCCCTTGCTTGTGAGGAAGAAGGATCCTTTTATACCTGTTTATGAGGCGTGTTCCTCAAGTGATTCTGTTGAGGATTCCCCCATGAGGTGCAACGTGGTGGACCCATATAGGAAGGTCCTTCGTCATTTCTTTTGCCTCATTCTCTTATTGGCTGGAAGGAGATCTTCCAAACATTTACAAAGATCGTGGCTATCATCTAAAGTACGAGTGGGACTCTTTGATTGATCCCACGTTTGTCGGGATATAGTTTCCTGGAGATGGGGTTAAGGCACCGCTCTGCACCTTAACTGCCATATCAATGCTCTTCGCGTTGGCGAAGGCCCGAACTTGGCTTTAGACTGGGTTCTAACCAGGCCAAGCCCGATGTTAGTTTGACTTCTTTTTTGATGTTCCCCTGAGGGATATGTTACCAATAAGCATGAAGGATTCCGATGGCTTCAAGACGAGCAACAGGAGCAAAAGTCTCATCGTAATCGAGTCCTTCAATCTAAGTGAATCCTTTGGCCACCAATCTTGCTTTGTTTCTAATAATAACTCCGATGTCATCTAGCTTGTTTCGGAAGACCCACCTTGTATCAAGAATAGGGTGATCCTGAAGAAGAGGGACGAGAGTCCACACTTCATTTCTATCGAATTTAATTGTTCTTGGATTGATGTAATCCAGTCAACATGTTCTAATGTCTCCTTGATGGATTTTGGTTCAATCATTGAGATAAATGTCGAGAAACGACATTCATTTTGGATGTTTGTAGTAGAGCTAGTTTGAATAACAACGTTGAGATTTCTGATGACTTGATTTGGAGGATGATTCTTTGTAAGATGTGTAATATCGGAAGCTCTTGTGCAATGGATGATCTGATATCAACAATGAGGTTGTGTTGGTCCCCCTTAACAGTTTGAATTTGAGGATGATGCTCCCCTAAACTTCTAAACTGAATATGTCGAGGTCATCATCGTTCGGAAAGTCAAAGAAGCTAGCATCGTCTTCGTTGTTCTTCGGAATAGGATCAAATTCAACGAATTGATCTACTGCATCTTGAAATCCATCCACATTTGATTCGAGAGAGGGATGCCCATTCTCCCCCTCAACCTAAAAAGGTTGAAACGGATCGGAATCAAATGGAGGAAAAGTAAGTGTTGGACCAAATTGTTTTTGAGAAATTGGAGCTACAGTTGATGAGGACGGTCTTGATTGAGATTCGAAGTCAAGAGCAGTTTCTAAAGGTCCAAATAGGCTTTGGAAGTCAACTTCATAGATGATTTGGAAATTTGGAGACCTTGGAGATGGAGCATCGGACTCCATGATGTGGGTTGTGACATGAGTTGGGCCAATATTTCGAACATAGTTATCATCAAAAGTGACATCAAAGCTTTCTTCAAGTACATGAGTACAACGATTTAGAACTCGGTAGGCTTTGGATTTTTCCGAGTATCCCAAAAATATTACATCATCGACTTTGGGTTGATACTTAGTGAGTTGATAATGGTTGTTTTTGATAAATCATCTGCAGCCGAAAACATGTTCGAATGAGATACTCGTCTTGTGACCAGTCATGGATTCATATGGTGTCATGTTGAGGCATCGATTAATGATGCTTCTGTTTTGAGTGAAGCAAGCGGTGGACACAACGTCAGCCTAGAGATAGAGAGATAGATTAGCAAAGTTAATCATTAATCGAGCAGCTTCAACGAGAATTCAGTTTCTTCTTTCAACCACATTGTTTTCTTGAGCAGTGTAGGGAGTAGTGAAATTGTGGTCGATGCCTTTTCGGAGAGGAATTTCTTAATGGTGACATTTGTGAATTCTAAGGCATTGTCACTTCAGATTCTTCTTACATGAATTTTAACAAGAACTTCAATTCCGTTAATGAAATTAATAAGTTTCAAGGCTGTTTCAGATTTTAGCTTAAGGAAGAAGACCCATGTGAACCTTGTGTAGTCATCAACAATCACAAGAATGTACTTTTTGTAACACATACTTTCTATGGTGGAGGGTCCCCAAAGATCAATATACATAAGTTCTAATGGTTCTGAAATTGACTGTTCAACAATAACAGGAATACCTTTCTTGGATTTGTTACCACATTCACATGCATCACATAAATGATCATTTTCGAACATGAGGAGTGGCAGACCTCAGACCATTTCACCGAAAACAAGATCATTCATATATCAGAAATTTAGATAAGCAAGTCTTCGATGCCATAACCAACTAACGTTAGGAACGACCTTTGAGAGAAGACAGAGTTGAGGCTTGCCAATGATCATGTTGATGTCTAATGGATACATGTTTTTGATGCATTGGATTTGATTAGATATTATTTTTGATCTTCTATCATGATGTAGCTATGCTATTTGCAAAACTCAACTCTTCGGTTGGAGTTAGTGAGTTAAGCCACACTAATCAAGTTGTGTTTCAGGTCATCTACATATGCCACATTGGAGACAGAGAAGTTTCCATTGGTAAGGATGCCATAACCTCAGATATGAGAATTAGAGTTGTTTCCATACGTCACGTAGCCAACGTTTAGAGTGTGTTTGAGATCGCACAAAAATTCTTTATGCCCCGTCATGTTCATGGAACAAGCACTATCAATCTAACATATTGTATCTTGTTCCAAAGCAAAGAGATCCTACCAAATCAGTGAGTTTAGGAGTTTTTAGGCTCCGAGTTAGGTTTGGGGACATTGGCACGGGCTTTGGACTTGGTCTGTGACTTTGGAACAACTGGTGTCTTGGAAGGTTTGTTGCGAGAAACTTTAGGAAAGAAGCAAAAAGCCACGGTCTTTTCATTAATTCAGAAATCATATTCAACCAAAGGCTGTTTGGACATTCCTTTTCTCGGACCAACAATTTTCTGGGATGTAGAAATCATAGTGTTGACAAAACTTACAAAAGCATTTTCAACCTTTTTTACTTTCCACTCAAATTTTTGTTTTGAATCTTTTGAGGTTTTGTTAACAACAATGTTCTTACCAACTCGTTCTTTGGTTGTTGCTTTTGATTGTACATTTGGTTTCGGAAAAAAAGTTGTGCTTTGAATATTGTACCATCAGATTTAGCAATAAATACAGAAGAAACTGTCTGAGGAGAGTCAATTTTCATAGAATGAGTCTCAATAGTAACCTTTTTTGGATTATGACTGACATACTTGTTTGGAGCGACCGAACTAGGAGGATTGGATGGACTTTTAAGAATCTCAACAAGCGCAAAGGTATTGTGGTTCCTAGTGGTTGAGCTAACTGTTTGAGATACTTTCTTTTTAGATCTCTCAATGAATATGAAATCTTGCCTTGACCTAATTTCATTCTTAAGGCATTTGCGGCTTCGATCTTAAGGTTGACAACATCTTTTTTATTTAACCAAGGTTTTTTCCGAGAGTCAGATGATGACTTGGTAGTTTGTCCAGATGTTGGATTGTCGAACTTAGGCTTGAATGGCACTAGAGTTGTTCTCGAGATAACTTCAGGATTTGAGATACAAGAATAAGATGAATCATCACATATAATTTCTTCATCAACGTCACTACCTAATGATACCCAAATGAAATTTCATCTATCACAGTCAAGTCTAGTTGTCTTGGAAATTAATTCCTTAACAAATAATTGTTTGGAGGACCAAAGCTCAAAATTTGAACTCCAGTACGGATGATTTCAGGGAAGGAATCCAAGGTCTGATTCAGGACCAAGTGTATTAGAGGCGGAATAGGCATGAAATCAGGACATTTGACAACTATGGATTGAAACTCAGGAATCTGAGATTAGAACTGGCCTGATGTCTCAGGAAGGGACGTTAATGGTGAGATAGGGGTATCCGGATGTTTGCGGTTCGGAACCTCTCCCAGAAAAGTTATATTTTGCAACTCCTTCAAGGGACGAACAACATGTTTCACAAGCTCGCATCCCAAGCCTGGTGCTTTGGACCATGGATGACGAAAATTATGAATCATTCGTTTGTTTGCTTCAAAAATATCTATAAAATGATGTAAATCATCAATTTTTGCAATGAGACATTTGTAATCAGAAACTAAAACATTTCTTTCAGTAAAGGTGATTTCACATTTGTCTTTTAAAATGATACATTCATCTTGAGAAATTACAAGCTCTCTTTCTAGTGATTCTATCTTAAGCTATCTATCTTCCAATCATAATCTAAGGCGAGTCAGTTCACTTTCCAGCTTCTCATTTACTTCTACGGCAGAATCATAGGCTCTATGGATGAAGGTTATTTTTGATTGGATCTAGGTTAGATATGGTTCACAAAGAGATACATTAAGATTATTTTCAGTAATATATAATAGATCTTACCTGTTGAACGATGCTTCTTCCTGGTGGATTATTGGTTGCCATGTAGAAAAAATCCGGCTTAACATCTTCATCGTCTCCTTCTGAACCTGATGACCGGTAACCTTCATTATATTCGATCGATTGTCTTTCCATAAGACACATATTCTTTCCAATACTCACATCATACTTGTCTCCAGAAGACCAGTACCCTTCAACATCTCTTGACACGGTAGTAACAAAAGCTTTCTTACTTGCCTCCATCTCTTAAGCTCTGCGAGTATAGTATGCAACATCCTTAACCTTCGGCTTCTGATAGGTATTAGCCAAATAATCTTTGGCAAAATGGCTACCATGTTGATACTTATGAAAAACTATTTTGGGTTTGTCTGACCTCAGAATTTCGTGGGAATCCAAGGGGTTACTTTATAATAAGATGTTGGGTTTGTAAGTAGGTGGGTTCTCTGAAGGTTTAGGAAATGGTTGAGGATTATTTTCGTGAGGGGCTTGGAATTGGATTTGATACGGTTTGTGACTGGGATTCCATGAACGCTTGTATTTCATTGACAATAGTGCAAACTCCTGTTGAAAGAGAAGTTTGGACTAAGTTGCATTGGGATCAAAATTTTTTGGATGGTTCAGAACAGGTGTAGTTCGCAGAGTAGGAAAGGTTGGTTGAACGAGCGAAACTGGTGGGATAGTTCGAAAAGGATCTGACATGGATGAGGTCAGAATAAGTGGTTAACATGACTATCCAAGGAAAGAGGACCTCCAGACAGTTCTATTAACGTTTTTGCAACCTTTGATTTGTAGCCTTGTAGTTCATCAAAACGTTGATAATGCTTTAGCTTCTTCAGAGATCAATTACTATGAAGACATGATTTGACGTTACCCCAGCCTTTTCCAAGTCTATTAATAAACTTCAGGTTGTACTCAAGAGGAGTTCTAGTTATTCCTTGTGCAGTCATGTTGTTTAGAACAATCTGATACCTATTTGAAGTCGAGGCTACAGATTCACCTAGAGTAGTGGTGAAGGTATCAAAATTGTTAACAACTGAAGTCATACATTTATCTTTCATATTATCGGACCCTTCAAAAAAATCCTAAAGAGTGTCCCAAATCTCCTTTACTGATTTGCACAATTTAATGTGCTCAAAGAAGGATGGAGGAACACTGAACAACATCTCTGAAAATGCAATCTGGTCTGCATGCAATTTCTTAATGTCTGTAGCATTGAGAGGTGATGGGTGTTGATCTTTTTGACCCATGAGAGTTGCAGTGAAATCTCTCACCGTTTGTCTGACCGGAACATGTGGACCTTCTTTCACAGATCTCCATATTTCATCACCTTTTTCTTTGCCAAGTAAAAATCTTTCCATCCTAACTTTCCAGTTATCATACTCTTCAACAACTAGCAATGGGGCATGAGAAGGGCAACCCATGCTATTTGTTATTTACATTGAATACATTTTTTGAGATGAATTAGGAGTAGCCATTGAAGTTAAGATATTAGAGCAGAAGAGGTATATAAAAGAACTTTTATCCTGAACACAGAAATGATTGAGATACCAAGGTAATCTCATATCAGCTTTAATATGTTATTATGAATTCAAAGGAAAACCACTCAAGCTCTAATACCAATTGTGAGAACAAGAATCAACGAGCGGACAAGGTTTGAGAACTCAAACCTCTAGTTAATCTTCAAGATCAATCTCTGCTTCTAATTAGTTGGTCCAGTCAAGTATGGTAAACTAGTCAAGACTTGAAGATTAATAATTAACAAAGTATTTAAGTAATAAATGAAGTAAGATTGAGTATAATCAATGCAAAGACAATTTAAAGCAAGTAGAATGTAAATGAAATAAGTTTGACTTGCAAGAGATATTGATGTGAATAGAATAAATTGATTGCTTACTATTATTGGTGTCAAATTCATGAAACATTAACTCCTTAAATAGTAAAGGAGGAACATGGTATAAACCGATAACACATTGTAAGGACTAGTTACAACTAAGTGTTTGACAGTATGAAACCTAAAAGATTCACATGATTTTATCCTAAGAACTATTACATCAACATAAAGACAAAAAGCATTAAATGCTAGTACCGACTCTGACTTCTAAGTATCTTCATCTCAGATATAATCTAGCTTTGGAACTCTTCACATCTCGGACACTGGTTAACTTCAGATCTCGATTGGCTTAGATTGCTAGAGGTTTACTGCTTATGTATTAACAATGACCAGTCTAGACACCTCTCCCATACATAGATCAGTAAATATAATTAATTGGACAGATTGGGGCTAGCCCACTTGACTAACATGGAGGTTCCTAAGCTAACAACTAACTTGAAGGTCCTGGGTTGAATCCCATGCAATGGAGATATTTAAATTATTTTTCGTTTCAGAAAAAATATATTCAATTGGAATCACTAATAAATCTTATTTATAGGTTCACAATAATGATGGGTTTTAGCCATAAGAACATTCCTATGTGCACATACAAACCCTAATGCTTGGATCTAGGTTTCTCTAATTGAACATGCAATGTATCCAAGACTTTGATTGATAGATCTAATGAAAACATTCATATCATAACACATGAAATCAGATCTTAAAGATTACCTTGAATTGCTTGCTTGAATCTTTTTGTCCTTGGAGCTTAGAGTCACAAATGTCACTCCTCTAATGGCTTATAAACACCAACTTAGCAAGAGGATGATTAGAGAGAGGAGGGAGGGTGAGAAAAGTCGGCCAGTGTTTCTCCAATACCAAGGGGTGCCGATTTTCTTAGCCCTAAGGGTCTATTTATACTAGTGAGCCTCCTAGGGTTTCACCCTTAAACCCTAATTGGATAACTTAGGCCCTAAGCAATCCAATCTCCTTATTGATAAGCCTTGGACGATTTCTAGGCCTTTCCTAACCTTAAAATCGTCCACTACCTTAATCATAAGGAATCATAGCCCAAAGTACAACTATCATACAATTGACAGTTTATGCCCCTTTATTCAATTAATCACTTTAAGTCACCAAATTAATTCCTAATTAATTGATGACTTATATTAATCAAATAACAATATTATTATTCCTTATATTATTCTCATAATATATTAATAATATTTCTTCTCTCATTATAAATCATCCTGTCAAGTTGCTATGGTGAAGGCAACCCAAAAGGACCATGCATAATCGGGTCAAATACTTGCCGAATATAGTTGCAGCCCTGGACACTATTCCAACAGTCTCCCACTTGGATAAGTCTAGTAACTATATACACAAGCATAATCGGATTAGCAATCGTAGCTCTCAAAGACGCTGTCAAACTCTGATCTTATCAGTCCTGTCCTTTTGATAAGGGATCGTACAATCCTCTGTTTATATATCATGCGGACAATTCTATGGAACCAATTGTCCAGCAGTTGGTTTCTCGATTTCAGATTTATTTGACATAGAACTTAATTGAACACATCAATTCAGTTCTGACCGGGCCCGACACATAAGTCAAATCAAATCATCGAGCGGCCGAGATATCGCTTTTATCCTCTTAGGATAAAAGTAACAGATAAACTTCGACTTACATGAATTTACTTATTCATTAATAAATTATACACAACAATGCGTTTTATAACATCAATTTACTGATGCAGTTTCGCATTATCAATGTACAACCAATTAACAAATAACAAACCATATATCTAGGTTTTAAGACTATATGATATTATCGCCTTGCGATCAACCTTTTTGTCACATTCCATAAGGTGATTCCAGCAAGCGCGGGTTTGTTCCAATGCTCAAAACTAGTTCATAAGCACTCATGAACATCGCAACAAACTTTTTCTATGTCTAATACCATTTAGACAATCTACACACCAATTCATGACAATCTTCATTCTTACCTACTTCCAACATATGAACGATTGTGGATTTTTTGAATAATTCGATTATTCTAAATAACTTAATTATTCAGGAAGTCAAAACATGCAAAGTGAAACAATAGTTAAACAATTAACATAAGATAGTAGCTTTACTTATAAATAATACTCCTTTATTTAATCATCAAATGTTAATTACATTTATCTATTACAAGTTTCTAAAACTATCTAATCTAAACTAATATCATCCTTCAGCCTAATACTCCTAGCATGCTGCAAATGCTTAACCCTACTCAGTCCCTTCGTAAGCGGATCTGTTGGGTTATCTTCTGATGATATCCTCTTAACCACGAGTTGTTCTTCTTCTACACGATGTCTAAAGTGATATCTTCTGTCGATATGACGAGATCTGCCATGATCTCTTGGTTCCTTGGTCAAGGCAACCGCTCCTTCATTATCACATAAAATTTCCATAGGCTCCTTTATGGCAGGCATATCTCCAAGATCACCAATGAAGTTCTTCAACCATATTGCCTCCTTCGACGCTTCGCTCGCTACAATTTACTCTGATTCCCACATTGAATCAGCTACGGTTTCCTGCTTGGAACTCTTCCAAGTTACTGCTCCTCCATTAAGGGTAAAGACCTAGCCCGACTGCGAACGGTAGTTGTCCCTATCGGTCTGAAAGTTGGCGTCACTATACCCTCGCACCTTTAAGTCATTACTCCCTCCGAGGACTAAAAACCATTCCTTGGTCCTCCGAAGGTACTTAAGGATATTCTTGACCGCAATCCAATGGGTTCTGCCAGGGTTCCCTTGATATCTACTAACCATGCTCAAAGCAAAAGGCTACATCAGGGCGAGTACAATTCATAACATACATGATTGAGGCAACTGCGGAAGCGTATGGTACTCGGCTCATTTCTGCTATTTCAGTTTCGGTACTCGGACTTTGAGTCTTACTCAACTTGGCATTACTTTGTATCAGTAATTCCCCCTTCTTCAAAATTTCCATACTAAAACGTTTTAGTACTTTATCTAAGTAAGTGTTCTGACTAAGTCCTATTAGTCTCTTACTTCGTTCTCTCACTATCCTTATTCCCAAGATATAGGAAGCCTCTCTGAGGTCCTTCATAGCGAAGCACTTCCCGAGCCAGGACTTAACCTCCTGCAGTGTCGAAACATCGTTTCCTATGAGTAGTATGTCATCGACATACAAAACGAGAAAGCTGACTATACTCCCACTGGCTTTGACATATACACATGATTTAACTTCGTTTTGTACAAATCCAAACTCTTTGACTTTCTCATTGAAGCAAAGATTCCATCTGCAAGACGCTTGCTTAAGTCCATAAATGGACTTCTCAAGCTTACACACTCTATTTGGATGCTTCAGATCAACAAAACCCTCTGGTTGAGCCATGTAAACATCCTCAGCCAACTTCCCATTAAGGAAAGCAGTCTTGACATCCATTTGCCAAATCTCATAATCATGAAATGCGGAAATAGCTAGCATCACTCTAATAGACTTTATCTTCGCAACTGGTGAGAAGGTCTCATCATAGTCAACTCCGGAAGTATGAGTAAAGCCCTTCGCAAGCAATTGCGCCTTATATGTGTGTACATTCCCATCCACATCGGTCTTCTTCTTGAAGATCCATTGGCACCCAACGGTCTTACGTCCGGGCACATTATCAACCAAATTCCAAACTTAGTTGTCATACATGGATTGGATCTCGCTGTCCATTGCCTCCTTCCATTTTGCAGACTCCGGGCTTGCCATGGCTTGCTTATAACTATTAGGTTCATCTAGATTTATTAGTGTACCATCACTAATATACATGTCCCCTTCGGTAGTAATATGAAAACCATAAAACTGGGGTTGAACTCTAACTCTTTCGGAACGTCTAAGAGGTAAGGACTCGTTAATTGGTTCAATCGGAGTTTCCTCCTCGGGTTGAGCGACAACGGTTGAGGTTCCTTCATCAATCAATTCTTGAATCTCTTCAAGCTCAATTTTCCTCCCACTGTCTCCTTGGCTTATGAGTTCTCGCTCTCGGAAAACCCCTCTCCTCGCAACGAAGACAACATTGTCATTCGGTCTATAGAAGAGATATCCAAAGGATTTCTGCGGGTAGCCGATGAAAATACATCGCTCATTACGAGGTTCGAGCTTGTCGTGAGTATTCGTCTTACGAAAGCCTCGCAACCCCAAACCTTGCTATGTGCTAACGAGGGAGCTTTCCTTGTCCACATCTCATGAGGTGTTTTGGTAACCTTCTTAGTAGGGATTCGGTTAAGGATATGGGTGGCAGTCTCTAAGGCATACCCCCAGAATGAGATAGGTAGTGAAGCACGACTCATCATAGAACGAACGATGTCTAACAAGGTTCGATTACGCCTTTCTGCCACACCATTCAACTGCGGTGTCCTAGGTGGCGTCAATTGCGAAACTATTCCACATTCTTTGAGATAGTCGTAGAATTCAAGACTTAGGTACTCTCCTCCTCGATCGGATCGAAGCATCTTGATTTTCCTGCCCAATTGATTCTCCACTTCATTTTTGAATTCTTTGAACTTTTCAAATGTTTCTGACTTTTGCTTGATTAAGTAGATATACCCATATCTACTATAGTCATCGGTAAAAGTCACATAGAAGCGGTTCCTATCATTTGTGGTTGATCTAAAGGGTCCACATACATCGGTATGTATGAGGTCCAATAAACCATCACCCCTTTCACATGAGCTAGTGAACGGTGACTTGGTCATCTTTCCAAGTAAACAAGATTCGCATGTGTCATCTTCCCTAAGGTCGAATGACTCTAACACTCCATTCTTTTGGAGTTGGGTTATACGCTTCTTGTTGACATGTCCAAGACGACAATGCCATAATGATGCTCTATCCATACTATTGGAAGAATCCATGCATAAAACATCATTTCCTAGGTTTACAATCATAACAGTTTCATAAATTCCATTACATGGCATTGCTTCAAAATATAAGACACCATTTAGATAAGCATAAATTGAACCATTCTCATTATTAAAAGAAAATCTACATCCTTGTCTAAACAAACCATGAAACGAAATAATGTTTCTTGCCATTTCTGGCGAGTAGCAACAATTATTCAAATCTAAACATAATCCATTACTAAGCACTAGAGAATACACTCCAATCTTGGTCACAGACGACAATCTTCTGTTCCCCATGATTAGATTTATTCTTCCACGCTCCACATCCCTATTTCTTCTTAGCCCCTACAATTCAGAACAAATATGGTAATCACACCCGGTATCGAGGACCCAAGAAATAGCATGAGATGAATCATTAGATTTAATTGTGTAAATACCTGCGAAAGACGGATTGATCTTTCCTTCCCTGATGGCTTGGAGGTATTCTGGGCAACTTCTCTTCCAATGCCCTATTTTGTGGCAATGGTGGCACGCTGCCTCCTTTGGGTTAGGGTTGGGCTTAGCAGGATCAACTTTGGTCCCACTAGAAGAGGAACCATCTCGGGACTTTCCCTCGCGGTGGTTCTTAGACGGAGCCTTCCTCTTCTTGCCCCTTCCTTGCCCAATTGCCAAAACAGGAGCAGCGGGTGGATTGGGAGTTGGTGCAACAAACTTGTCCTTGAGGTTGCTCTCAGCAACCCTTAGGAGACCTTGGAGCTTACTTAGGGTGACCTCTTCCTTGTTCATGTGGTAGGTCATCCGAAATTGATTGTAACACGGAGGCAAGGAATGAAGGACCATGTCGATAGCCAAATCTTCCGCAAAGTCGACATTCAACTTGCGAAGACGATCGACATACCTTTGCATCTTTTGCAAGTGTACGGTTAGAGATTCTCCATGTCCCATTTTAGCGGAGATCATGTTAGTGAAGATCTCATCAATGTGAATGAACTAGCAGCAGCGTTGTTCGCGTTCGACATCTATGAATAGAAAGGACAAAGATTGATTAGAATTTAAAATCCCTAATTATCACCCAATATGAAAAATTAGGGCTAGGATCCAACAACATTATTTACATATTAGAAAAGGGATGCCGTAATCCAACATGCAAAAAATTTGAAGGTAAGTGAATGACGATTCACTAATTCTCCATCACAAAACATAACCTTAAGTTTTAAATGCATTTAGAATTCCTAGATTTCGATGAGTTTCATTAAACTTTTCAATGGCATGTTTAAATCTCGATATGCCCCTCTCGTTTGTGACTGGGATGCCGAGGATCACAAAGTGGGTGTGAATAACCAAATCTACACGGTGCCTTCATTGTAACAATCACCTATTCGATGTGCCGGTAAACCACACATGCTCCACCGAACTATGATAAACAATGAATCACCCTTTGCCACCTTTGCTTAGAACCAATTAGTGTGCCGGTAAACCACACACGCTCCACTAACTTCTTATCAAGGGTGCAAAGTGTAATTTCATGGGATTGCATCAATTCACTTTTCCTAAAGTAACTAGGATGGGAATTTGAAAAACATGTAGTTAGTTTGTATTTAATATTATTCTTTTAATGAGGAGATAGAGTTTCCCTATCCTACCCGTTCGGCTAACGACCCTCCACCGATCAAGCAAGCGGTGGGTGTGAGTGTACACTCATTAAGCGCCATTTTATAGGCCGCAACCTTATACCCACCTTATAGACCGACTTCGTGAATGAGGCCTACTAACGGTAAGACTAGCATTTTAATTATACATATATATATATATATATATATATATATATATATATATATATATATATATATATATATATATATTAATCTTGTAATATTATATTAGTATATGGTTGAATTTTAAACTTGTAAAATTCTAGGGTTTGAAATTTAAATTATCTAAATTAAACTTTTAATCACAAAACATAAATTTCAAAACTTGAGGACAAGTTTTAAACTTTTCAAAACATAAGGGATCAAACAACAAATAATTTAAATTAACCATTTAATCACATAATTATCCATATTTGATTTATTTAATGTCTCTTGCAAAACAATTTACCAATTTAATTAAAATAATCAATTAATTATCACATAAGGAAATTATTATTCAATTAATTGGTAAATATCTTGAATTAGGTCAAGGATATATTCAAATATATGTTAAAATCATATTTATATTGACCCATTAAGATAAATGCAAGTTTCCATAAGATAAATAGCAAGAAATCCCGAAACTAGCTCCTTCTGATGCTCGAACTCGCCGAGTTGAGGCCTACTCCCCGAGTACACTATGGTAGTCGCCGAGTTCATCAGGCAGAAGGACAAAAACGATTTTGCGATCAACAATCAAGCAACCAATGCATCAATTCAATAGAAACCAATCAAGGCTTTGATACCACTGATGGGTTTTAGCCATAAGAACATTCCTATGTGCACATACAAACCCTAATGCTTGGATCTAGGTTTCTCTAATTGAACATGCAATGTATCCAAGACTTTGATTGATAGATCTAATGAAAACATTCATATCATAACACATGAAATCAGATCTAAAAGATTACCTTGAATTGCTTGCTTGAATCTTTTTGTCCTTGGAGCTTAGAGTCACAAATGTCACTCTTCTAATGGCTTACAAACACCAACTTAGCAAGTGGATGATTAGAGAGAGGAGGGAGGGTGAGAAAAGTCGGCCAGGGTTTCTCCAATACCAAGGGGTGCCAATTTTCTTAGCCCTAAGGGTCTATTCATACTAGTGAGCCTCCTAGGGTTTCACCCTTAAACCCTAATTGGATAACTTAGGCCCTAAGCAATCCAATCTCCTTATTGATAAGCCTTGGATGATTTCTAGGCCTTTCCTAACCCTAAAATCGTCCACTACCTTAATAATAAGGAATCATAGCCCAAAGTACAACTATCATACAATTGACAGTTTATGCCCCTTTATTCAATTAATCACTTTAAGTCACCAAATTAATTCCTAATTAATTTATGACTTATATTAGTCAAATAACTATATTATTATTCGTTATATTGTTCTCATAATATATTAATAATATTTCTTCTCTCATTATAAATCATCCTGTCAAGTTGCTATGGTGAAGGCAACCCAAAAGGATCATGCACAATCGGGTCAAATACTTGCCAAATATAGTTGCAGCCTTAGACACTATTCCAACAAATAATGACTTATGACTATAAATATAAGTTACAGTAAAAGAAAAAGAGTGTAACTTAACCTACAATGGTTTTAGCGAAAACTGAAAAATTGCACTGGCAGGACTCCGACTTGCTAGCTACTAGATTGCAGGGTCTCAAGGATCTCAGAGTTACACCAGAGACTAAAAAAATAAGGAAAATTAAGCTAAAATCAAAAGCAATTAGAGAGAGAAGAACTTGGAAGGTGTGGACTTCAACTGAAGGGCTAGAATCCTTTTATAGAGAAAAAAATCCATTTGCGTGCCAGGCCCAGACAAGTTGTGCACCATGCACTAGTATGGTCAGCCCTCCTAGACACTAACACGTGTTCAATATTGGCTGGAGCAGTATGGAGGCTTCTAAAAGGTGTGTTGTGCATTTATTACGCGAGGTGCACTCAAAATCTTCAAAAATTTGTAATATCTTCATAAAAACTCTGTTTTTGACGTTCTTTATATCCACACATAGCTATCAACGAGATCTACAACCTACATTTAGACTCGTTGGCTAATATTAAATTTATTTTTAAAGTTATATCTTTAACAGACGTAAACTGTCAAATTCTGTTAAAAAATCACAACTCTCTCACACTATATCCATTCTTAATTGTCTTTATCTCAATGGAATCATATGGTCGATATCTTCAACTCTCATTTACATTGTTTTTCCTAACAATCAACCGATCTCTGCTTCGGTTTCTGAGTTGTATACTACTGAACAGAAAGTTCGAAAAATCATAACTTCCTTTTACGAAGTTAGATTTGGATGTTCTCTATATGCACACTATTGATTTAACGACTACTACGACCTTCATTTAGATCACTTAGGCTAAAAAGTAATTTATCAAAAATCCACTCTTTGTGATACGTAGAGTCGTGTTGGTTTAATCGTGAAACTTCGAAGAAGCATAACTTCTTCATACGAAGTCGGATTTTAGCGGTGTTTATATGTATAGAATCCTTGTCACGTACACGATGACTTTGGCTAAGATTTTTTATTCTAAATAATCTTCTATTAAAATACATTTTTAACGATTCTTATCTCTAAATTGTCTAGCCCGAATCTGCGGGCATTACATCAGTTCATGATGAAATACCTATAGTAGAAAATAATGGAACGCATGTAGTGGAAATTGATGGTGGAACGCCCGAAGGAGGAGGCGGTGTGTCTGGTGGTATACCGGGTAGCAGTTATAACATAATTCTTGGAGAACCTCGAAGGACTTGTACATACAAGGACTTCATGAACTACAAGCCCATGAATTTTTATAGGAATGAAGGTGTTGTGGGTTTAACCAAGTGGATTGAAAAGATTGAACCTGTTTTTGAGATTTGCTATTGTTCCGAGGGTAGCAAGGTACGATTTACTGCATGTACCTTGATGCACGGAGCCCTGACATTATGGAAAGACCATGTAAAAACATTAGGCGTGTCAGTCGCCAACTCCATGTCATGGGAGAATATGAAAGCACTTCTAATAGAAGAATATTGTCATCACGAGGAGGTGCAAAATTTGGAAAACGAGTTGTGGAATCTGAAAATGAAAGAGTCCGATGTCAAAGCATATACCATGGCCTTAGGCCGTAGTGGCAACAACTCTTTCTTGTGGGTTCAATGAGATTTTTTTTATTGTTTATAAACTAAAAGGACATTAATCAAAATCTATTTTTTACACTCAACTTTGGTCAAACGACGACTTGACCTTTAATCATATTTTTAACTCCAAACACACTTTAAAAATCTTATTATACTCGGTGTTATAAAAATCTTGACTAGTTAGCGATTAATCTCTAGACAGTACCTAGCGATTAATCATTGCATATACAATTATTTAAGTTATAGAATTCGGAGAATTTTGAACACCTTGAAGATGTTCTATATCAGTAAAACTATTTGAGAAAGTATTAATGTTGTATTAGTTATATTAATTTATTTCGTTATAATATTGGTCGTATGTACCGACTATATTATGATATCAACCATACATATATATATATATATATATATATATATATATATATATATATATATATATATATATATATATAGGGCCCAGTTCTTATAATGACTCTTTTTAAAGAGATGACTCGTGAGGACACCTTAAAAAATTGAAAAAAAAATCCAAGTTATAAAATCTAGAATAATACTATATCTAGGAGAAAAAAATTTGAATTTTTTTTTTTGCATCAATAAAATTGAATCATTGATCATAAAAATGATTAATGCTTCAATTTTATTGATGCAAAAAAAATTTCAATTTTTTTCCCCATATATAATACTATGCTCGATTTTATAATTTATATTTTTTTTCATTTGTTTTAATATGTCCACACATTAAAAAGAGTCTTCATCCGATCTTTATATATATATATATATATATATATATATATATATATATATATATATATATATATAATTTGTTATTTCCGATTAGTCGTTGATTAATCCGCGATTAGATCGATTAATCTCTAGTCGACGGACTTAGTATCACCTAATGACTTTTACAACATTGATTGTAAGACATTAATAATGAAAAAACTGTAAACATCAATAATTATTTACTATTTTAAATATATTGTTATTAGCAGTTTGTAAAAGATCAGATGTTATAAATACCCTTGTCGAATTTATAATAATTGCTGATAATCAAAAGATAAAATTTGGATCAAAAGCTTTTGAACAGGTGTTGAAATCTTACTGATGAAACAAAAGGAAAAACATTATATTTGTTTTAAATAAATACATGACTTTCTATTTTTGGTCATAAAAGATACTGTATTTCTTTTTAGACAAGTTTTAAATGTTAATTTGCTTTTTTGGACTTGAACTTAGTAAGTTTGATTTTAAATTACATATCTTTCGAATTGAAATGGAAAGTGAATTTTGAAAGAAGAAAAAAACAAATGATTAAAGTGTGGTAGAGTTGATAAGTATAATGTTAGATATCTGTGATTAAACTCAACTAAACAAGAGGACGGGTGATGATTGGTGGGGTTGGATTAGAATCTAATGATGTTTGTTGGGAGTTTGGAGCAGAGGGAACATGATGGCCTCCATGTTTACATTTACAAGCCCTGCTAGACAGTATCACTACTTCTAAAAGATCCTCAATCAATCTCTTGGAACTGACACCACATTATACATATCATATCATTTAAGCCCTTTTTTGTTTTTGTTTACTTTGTTGTATTTTGTTTTTTTCCCAAACCACCCATCCCCACCCACATGACATCTTCATGTCATCAACCCACATAAGGGGATATTAATCATTTTACTCCTCTTTCTAGAGCATTCACAATACTGAATCACCTATTAGGCTATATTATTTACAGCCTTTTGTTTTCTAGCATCATTTTATGTTATAAATTTCATTAAACAAAAATATAATAATTTATCACTCTAAGCTTTTATTTTAAAATAATCTATTTTTATGAATTGTTTGTTTAGAGCTTCCTATCTAACTTGTTATTTATTAAGTACATGTAATATTTATAGAAATAATATATATTTCATAATAACAGTTAACAAAAACAAAGGTTGTTTGTCATCTCAATTTTGATTTTATATTTATTTAGTCAATAACTTAAAACTTTAAAATATAAAGTAACTTTATAATTACGTACATAATTATTATGAGTAGCAACATGTTTCAAAGTTTATTTTGGTTATTTAAGATTATTAATTTTTTTTTCGTTATTTAGGATAATAGATTTATTTTATTGTTGAAGATCATTTAACATTCTATGATATTTTATGTTTGTTGAAGATAATTTAACTTTTTTTAGTTATCTAAGATGTGTTAGACTATTCGGAATGGGCAACGAAAGTGTCCTTTAATCCGACGTGGATGTCCCATAACGTTGATATAACGCGCAAAACACTGTCCCCACTAGCCGTTATGGCACCGGACGTTTTCGTGGTAACGGAAAGAAACAAAGAAATACACATATTTTTGTTGTTGCAACGGTCATAAAATGGACCGTTATTGAATGGTCAAAATTGTGTGTGTGTGTGTGTATATATATATATATATATATATGCTTAAGTTATTATATTCTAACTAATTATTGTGCGGATATCATATGCTATGAGAATTACTAAGAGAATAAGTTGTTTAGCAATATGAATACGTTCAATATTACATAACTATTGTCATTAACACGCATTCTCACTAATTAAATCGTCCATAAGGTTATTATACACTTATTATTATTATTTTCATTTCTGTCAGAATGTTTATTGGGTCGTATTCTGTCAGAATGAAAATGAGTGAAAAACGATGTTTGAGAACAAAAATAAATTATAATCAGCGAAAATGCATGAAAATGACGATATTTTTGTAAGGTTGAATGTATTCGCATTGCTAAACAACTTATTCTCTTAGTAATTTTTATAGCATACGATATCCGCACAATAATTAATTAGAATATTTGAGCCTATATATATATATATATATATATATATATATATATATATATATATATATATATATATATATATATATATATATATATATATATATATATATAGAGAGAGAGAGAGAGAGAGAGAGAGAGAGCTAGGTTCAGGTATTCAAAGTAATTATTGTGTTATTGTATGCATAAATATAGGTCAATCATTCGTAAAGAGTATTTGTGTACTGTTACATTATAATTAATATTTTTAATTATGTTCATTATCTCAATTAAATTCGTATATATTAGGCAATTATTTATGAATCCTATCAGTTTTAACCACTTCTCCCTCTTTTTATTTACATCCATTCTTATTCCATCACCACTTTAAAAAACCCTTGATTGGCACACACCTCTCGTATTAATCATCATCATAATTTCACCATTGCCGTTTATTCATCCTCTATCTCAATTGTCAGCTTCATTATCTATCGCCGAAATCAATCCATATCTTTATTTTTCATCTACAACCTTTAGGAACGAACGACAAGTCGAGAATACAACATCAATCTTATCTTCCTCGTCCCCATTGCCACCAATTCATCCGTATAGTAGCAGCGAAATCTAGCTCTAGTATCACCCTCCAGCAACGTACGACGCCCACCTTCGAGAGCCTCCCGATATGTTTGAACTTATAAAACCAATCTTATATTCTCTGAATTTCTGCAATCTCACGTAGATAAAAGGGAGAAAAATGTTTTTTTGGCTTTATTATGGCTCGTTGTCATTAGGAAAAAACAATTGTGCTGAATTTTCTTATTGCTAAAATTTAAAAGAAAAAAAACATATTTTCTATGTTTTTGTTTCGTGTTCCTACTGCTGCCAAGTTCTCTTTATTCCAGTTATTCTACTAGATTAATGCTTTATGAGTTTGATATTCTTATTATTTTTTCTAATGGTTATTTAATATTATGAAGTAAATAAGACCAATTTCATAGTCAAATGTCAAATTTATATCTAATCGACAAACTTTAAGTTCCAGGAAGATAGAATGACAAACTAAATGACTTCAAAGAGAATATATATTTCATATAATTGTTATTTTTCATTCTTTAGTAAACAAAAGTAGTTACTCCTCCTCCAAGGATTTGTGTATGCTATTTTAGTTAGATTATACAATTTCAATTCTATCAGAATGGAATCACGAATTCAAATTTTATCGAAAAACACGAATTTTAATTCTGTTGGAATGAAATATGAATATTTTCTCATTGATTATACATGTTCAACAATTTTTGTTTGTTGGTTTTGGTGCAATTATCATGTCCGCATATTTTTTCAAAGGAATATAGTTTTTTTATTTATCATTTGCTAATGCGTTATTGGATTCTAAACTACAATTTGATTTGTTTTCTTAGAAGTTGATGCTTGAAGAACGGACAATAAAATTGAACGTGTTTCTTAGCAACATTATTCTTTTAGAATGAATTAGTGTATTTGTTAGATTTTGATGTTTTTTTCCCCGATTTGAAAGATTTTTAGGTTTATTCTTTAACGATAAATGTAATTTTTAGCAAATGTTACATGCATTCTATAAGAATTAATGTAATTTTTATTTTAATTCTTCAATTGCTGGTTCGAGAATTTGTTATTCTACAAGAAATTTTTAATGTCATGATCAAGAAAATGTTCAAGAATATTTTTATTATTTTATGGTTCTAGAATATTTTTATTTTTGAACATACTCAAACATATTCTGTCAGAATATCCGAATTAAAAACCTTATAATTCGAAAAACAAATGTTGTTTTATGTTTAAATGTATTTTAGAGAGCATAAACACGCCTTAGACCATTTGTGTTGTTGTTTTTGTGATTTTATTGAAAATGGTTTGTAATATTCTTTTATTCATAAAGTATGTAATAAAAGTAATTAGTTTTTATTCTTGTTATTTTTATGTAATAGATAGTTTTAGACTACATTTATTTTATGAAAAACGTAACAAGATGAATATGGAGACCATTTCTTGAAGAACCATAGAGACCCATGGTTTTATAAAGATTTCATAAAAGTTTATAACTTTTATAAAAGGGTTTATAAAATTACAACAAAGTTGGTTGTCATTGCAAGTGGGAGCTTGAAGATCACATGAAGAACAAGTTGTAATATTTGGTCCCCTTGAACCTTAGGAAAGGACTTAACACTTTTGTGTTGGCTCACAAAAGTGTTATATAGTTTAAGGTTTGTTTATGTCAAATACATGCTTTTGTTGTTTATTTTTCAAGTAAATATTTTGTGTGGTTGATAATTTAGTTTTTCACAAACCCAAACTATTTTCTAGACAAAATATTCATCACATGAAGTTTGGATTTTAAAATATAAAATATGGACATTAGATGTAACATATTTTAGCCATAAAAATAAAACTGCTTTTATAAAAATTGTTAATTACGACAACTTTTGAAATATTGGATTATTGTTGTAAAAATCATGTTTTTGTAAATTTTTCAAACTCCAAATTATTATTTAATAAAAGGAAGGTTTATTAAATAATATTAAAGGGTTCTATATGGCTCAAACACAAACTTAATACTAGTTATTAATTTTAAAATTGAACCAAGCCGAAATATATAAAAAAAAATGGGTTTTTTTTATAAGAACCTTAAAAGTGATTTTTAGAAAATTGATATCATGACATATTGGATGCATGCAATTGTCATGATATCACATATTTTAAATAGAATAACAAAACATACAAATCCCCTTTTCAAAATGCAAGTCTATGCCATCCAATTTTAGAAACATTTGCACGTCTCTTGTATAATGCTAGTGGGATGAATGATACCTAACAATTAGTATGATCATTTGATGGCCAAAGTATTTTTGCGATTTCTATAACCAAGTTATAGGCTAATTGTACAAGTTTCTCTAATTAGACGACTTGATTGGAAACCTCTTGTGATAAAGGTCACCTAAGCAAGAGTGTTCCATGGCATAGATGAAACCAAACATGTCAAATTAACAAATGGATTGTTAAGGGTCTCATAAATCTAGGAATTACAAATGATGTAATTAATACAAGTTATTTACCTTGTTAAAATTGGGTAAATGGGATAAAGGATACTTAACCATTTATTTTATTTGTAACTTGGATCGTAGACTTTAAATAAATAATGTTTTTGGAAACAAAAGGGTATTATTATTTAAAGAATTAAATACTAAATGAAAGCTTCGTTAAAATTTTGTAGATGACTCCACCAATTATTGTAACACATCACCCAATGAACATTATGTCAATTCTTGACAAAGAAAAACTCAACCACTCCAACTTTTCGGACTGTCAAAAAAATTGAAGAATCGTTTTGAAACAAGAAAAGAAAGACTATGTCCTTGAAAACCAAACTCCTGATGAACCACCTGCTCTCCCAGAGGTTGCACATGATGCATGGCTAAAGGATGTAGATGATTCACTTGATGTTTCATATCTCATGCTTGCCTCTATGGTTCTCGATCTTCAGCGGGATCTGGAACACTACACTGCCTTTGAGATGATTAAACATCTCAATGAGATGTTTGGAAAACAAGATAGAATCGAAAGGTTTGACATTATGACAGCACTTCACACCATGAAAATGGAGGAGAATGGGAATGTGAGCACACATGTTCTCAAGATGAAAAGGTACATGCATCAATTGGAGAGGTTGGGCTCTCCGTATCCATAAGACTTGGCTACAGATATCATCATGGACTCTTTGCCAAAGTCTTATAATTCTTTCATCATGAACTATAACATGAATGGGTGGGAGAAGCCAATCTCTATGTTGCACGGGATGCTAAAAACTGCAGAGAAGAATATCCTAAGTAAAACTCCCCAAGTGCTCATGATTAGGGAAGGAAAAGTCAAGAAGAACAAAGGCAAGAACTTCAAGGGAAAGCCACAAGATGGAAAGGGAAAAAGGAAGAAATCTCCTCAAAACCCATCGCCCAGGAAGAAGGAAAAGGTTGCTAAAGATGACACATGCTTTGAGTGTGGAGTTGTCGGGCATTAGGAAAGGAATTGTCCTAAGTACCTTGCAGAGTTAAAAAACAAGAAGGTCGGGGAAGGCCCTTCAGGTATATCCATTTTCATGATTGAAATGAGATTATTTACTTTTTCATCAAACACTTGGGTATTAGATACTAGTTGTGGAACTCATATTTGTAATTCGTTACAGGGGTTCAGAAAGAGTAAGGAACTGAAAGCAAATGAGATGGTATTGCATGTGGGCAATAGAGCACGGGTTGCACTCCAAGCAATAGGAAAGTTTGCTTTATGTTTAGCATCTGGTCTGTATTTGACATTAGACAATGTGTGTTTAATTACTTCTATTACTATAAATATCATTTAAGTTTCACATTTGAGAAAATCTGGTTATGATTTCAAATTTGTTGATGATAACATTCACTCCTTCCTGAAACGGATCTTCTATTTTGAGGCTAGACCAATAAATGGAATTTATGAACTAAACCTAGATGACACCTCAAACATTAAGTGCCTTTATCATGTCAACACCAAAAGGCTCAAACCAGATTTGAACCAAATATATCTATGGCATTGTCGCCTGGGACATATAAACAAGAAACGCATATCTCAGCTCGAAAAGAGTGGACTTTTTGGGGAAAATGACATATAGTCATTTGACATATGTGAATCTTGTTTATGTGGCAACATGAAAAAATACCCTTTCTTTGGAACAAATGAAAGGGCAAGTGCTTTATTAGGCCTCATACACACCGATGTATGTGGACCTTTTAAAACAATGTCTAGATATGGTGAAAGATATTATATCACCTTCACTTACGACTACAGTCGTTTTGGTTATGTGTATTTGATGAAACATAAACATGAAGTATTTGAAAATTTTAAATTGTTTCAAAGTGAAGTTGAAAATCAACTCGACAAAACAATCAAAATCCTTCGTTCGGATATAGGAGGCGAGTACTTGAGCCAAGAGTTCCAAGACCATCTAAGGAGTCGTGGGATTATCTCACAACTCACTCCACCTAGAACACCACATCTTAATGGTGTTTCTAAGAGGATAGATCGAACCTTACTTGATATGGTTTGATCTATGATGAGTCAAATTTCCCTTCCTTTATCTTTTTGGAGTCATGCTTTACTCACCGCAACCAATATCTTGAATATGGCACCAACTAAGAAGGTAGAGAAATACCTTATAAGATGTGGTATGGAAGACCTTCATCCTTATCTTATATGAATGTTTGGGGATGCAAAGCTTATGTTAAATAAGAGACTTCCAGCAAACTTGAGCCTAGATCTACCAAATGCATCTTTGTAGGATATCCTAAAGATTGTTTAGGATATTACTTCTACATACCTAGTGAGAATAAGATGTTTATTTCATGAAAAGATGAATTCTTAGAAAGCAAGTTTCTAATGGATGAGGCAAGTGGGAGGCGTGTGGAATTTGAAGAAGATCAAGAACCTCAACTCAATGCATCTTTAGTTGGAACCGGTACTGAACAAGAAGTTGTTGAAGATGAAGAGATCACTGTCCTTCAACCTACTGAAACACAAGGCGCTTGCAGATCTAGTAGAATTTGTCATGAACCTGAGAGATATAGATTTCTCATTGACGAGTGCTTCATAATGACGAATGCTGATGAGACGGTCAACTACTAGTATGCAATGACAGATCCCGAATCTGCTAAATAGCTTTAAGCCATGAACGTTGAGATGCAATCCATGAGAGAAAATCAAGTCTAGGACTTGGTTGATCTTCCTCCCAATAGCATGACTGTTGGAAGTAAGTGGGTCTTCAAGAACAAGATTGACATGGATGGAAACTTACACACATTCAAAGCAACATTGGTTGCTAAAGGATTCACTCAAACTCATGGGATTGATTAGGATGAAACCTTTTCACCATTCGTTATGATTAAATCAATTGGGATACTATTTTCCATAGATGCATATGATGACTCTGAGATATAGCAAATGGATATCAAAACCGCTTTTCTGAATGGAAAATTGGAAGAAGATGTCTATATAGATGAACCTGAAGGTTTTGTTGACCAAACGCATCCTAATAAAGTATGTAAGCTCAAGAGATGCATTTATGGGTTAAAGCAAGCATCTTGTAACTAGAATTAGTGTTTCGATGATGAAATCACAAAATGTGGTTTATTAGAAATGAAGATGAATTTTGTGTTTACATGAAAACTAGTGGGAGCTCGGTGACATTCTTGGTCCATTATGTGGATGACATATTAATCATTGGAAATCATATTCCAACTTTACAAGGTGTAAAGTCTTGGCTAGGAAAGTGTTTCTCAATGAAGGACCTAGGTGAGGCACAATACATTCTTGGAATCAAATCTATAGAGATAGATCAAAACGATTAATAGGTCTAAGCCAAGGTACATATATTGAGAAAGTATTGAAACAGTTCAATATGGAAAACTCTAAGAGAGGATTTGTACCCATGGCACATGGAATTGTACTAAGTTCATCTAGATGTCCTAGCACAAAGGTTGAGCTAGACAAGATGAAAGATATTCCATATGCTTCTAAAATTGGATCCATCATGTATGCTATGAATTGTACAAGATCTGATCTTGCTTATTCTATGAGCTTGGTAAGCAAGTTCCAAAAAAAATCCATGGGAGAGTCACTGGAGAGCTGTGAAGAAAATCCTAAAGCATTTTCGAAGAACTACGGATTTGCTCCTCGTCTATGGAGGCGTGGAAGAAAGCTTAACTGTATAATGCTACACTGATCCTTCCTTCACAACTGATCGAGATGATTTCAAATCGCAATCAGGATATGTGTTCATTATCAATGGGGGTGCGATATCTTGGAAAAGCTCCAAGGAAAGTGTTGTTACACAATCCATTACAGAGTCAGAAAACATTGCTGCTTTTGAAGCTACACAAGAGGCTTTCTGGATGAAGAAATTAATTGGGGATTTGGGGGTAGTCCCTAACATTCAGGACCCCTAGCAGTTTTCTGTGACAATGAGGGTGCTATTGCTTTGGCAAAAGAACCCCGAGCACACAAGAAGACAAGGCATATTCGTCGTAGATTCAACTTCATCCGATATAAAGTTGAAGGAGAAATTAGTATTCGCAAAGTTCACACTGATCAAAATTTGGCGGACCCTTTCACGAAGCCTCTTCCTCAAGAAAAATTTGAGGGACATGCTCGAGGAATAGGACTTAACTATTCTAGTAATTGGATTTGATTTATGTATTAGTATTGAATATTAGAACATTATAACATCATATATTGTAATGACTATGATATATATGGCATATGATCTTTTCATTAAATATTTGTTGTATTCTTTATTAACATGTTTAATCCTTGAGTGAATTTATTCACTCTAAAACTACATAGTTAATTATTATTGTGGGAGAAATAATGAAACAAGACTAATATGAAATAGGATGGTTGACAAAGCGTTGTAACCGGTTTCATAGATACTTACTAGAGAGTAAGTATTGGAGTGTCCCGTTCAAGATCGCTTCATGCATCACTGTCATGAATGATACTTGATAAAAGGTAATATATGTATATCCTTAACACCTGAGATACATATTTGGGACTTGAGTGTGGGGAACGTTATGCTTTGATGTAGTCAAAAGCTGTTATTTTGTTAGGCACTTATAAAAGCTGTTATCAGGCGTGATGTAAACCATGCAAGAGGCGTATGTAGTCAAGATGAAATTTGTTCATCTTACTCATTGAGAGTTAGACATCTAAGGCCTGATGTAAAGTTGAACACATACGTGATATTGACTGCGATCCATATCTCACATTCAACATGATGTCTGTAGCAAATGGATAACTAATAAACTTACCTTACTCACCAATTATAGCATTGGGGGCTTCTGGGGAATTGGGCGTCGATGGAATGGCATTATATCATATGTTGTTGGGGGCAGTGAAATGTTGCTAGGCGTTCACCACTGTATGTATCAATTTGATATGAGTCTTGTGTAAGTGGGATATTGAAAGATCTAGTTCGCTCAAGAGTCATATTAAAATGATATTGCTAAATAACATATGATCCTAAGGGTCACACTAACAACAACTTGATACAAATGATTATTTATTAGAAATTGATTTTAATAAATATTCATAAACTCTTATAATAATTGGGAAAATATTTATTTCAAGGAAATAATTATTTTACAATACAAGTAACACATTATTTCATATGGTATGAATATAATATGTCTTGTACATCTTTTTGGACCTAATAAGCCTTATGTCTTTTAGCGAAAAGACAAATTTTATATTTTATAAACATTTAGTTTATAAAATATAAACTCTTTATTTGTCTTTCCCTCTCCATCTCCTCTCTAAAGTCTCACTACTAGAAAAACAACATTTTATGACGCGCAATGTGTGTCGTAAAATGCTCAGATGACGCGCAAATACATGTCAAAGAAGGCCATGTTATAACAACGACACGCTTTTGCGCGTTGTCTATTTATGACACGCAATTACGACACACATTTACGATGCGTGTTTACGACACACATTGCGTATTAGGGAAGGCCCTGTCATAAAGGACGATGACACTCATTTGCGTGTCGTAACCTTACGACGCGCATTTACGACTCACATTGCATATCATTAAAGCCCCTGTCAAGAAAGGCAATGTCATAAATGAAGATGACAAACATTTTTGCGTATCATAATTTTAAATGTTTAAAAAAAATATTATTTATAGTTTTACTAATTTTCAAATTAAATTTGTATTTAATATGTCATAATAGAAAATAAAATATCATATACAAAAAATACAATCCATTGCATAAAATTTTATGTCATACAAATAATCGTTTCATGGAAAGATAAAACAAATCAATAGAAGTTGTAACAAAAATTTACAAACTAATTAGATACAAGAAATATAAAAAATATACCCTCAAATGCTTTTCAAAGTCTAATCTCCATGTTAGCTCTTCAACTCACTTCTCCAGTTTGTCCTTAGCTTCTCTAAGGGCTCTAACATCTCTAGCAGCTTGTGACAACAAACTATACTTTTTTAATTACTATTTATTCTTATAATTCAAAGCATTTAGATAAAATGGTATTATATAGTCCTTAGATTTTTTTTACAGAAAATCCACTCTCCAACTTCAACATTCTTAATTCTTTCCTTGCTACCTTTGATCTCTATAGACATTGAAGTGTAAGATTTGCTTTCTGCTTATTTACCCTTGTTTCTAATCATTTTCTTAAATATTTTAAAAACGTAATTCATCCTTAGTACCTAAACTATAGTTGCGACCTTGTTTCTTCTCCTTCTTCTTCTTCTGAACTTCTGAACTCATCTCTTGCAGCCAAAATTAAATACCATTCGAGATCATGCCATATGGCAAAAAGTGTGAAGACAACCCACACATTTAAAAGCTTCCTTCCAGATCCCCCAAGACAAGACACACACACACACACACACACACACATATATATATATATATATATATATATATATATATATATATATATAGTCAATGTCATTCTTGATTTTAAAAGACAAGACAAGACATATATATATATATATATATATATATATATATATATATATATATATATATATATATATTGGTAGCTCTCCAAGGTTAGATAATAACTGAAATAACATACATAATAAGCTTGACCTGACAAGCCATTTGTTAAAGGAAGCATGCCAATTTTTCCAAAAGCTTTCCAAGTTATAGTCAAAAGTAAGAAGGGAATCAAATTCCTTCCCTTAGGAATGGTATGAAATCCATCAAACATGGAGTTTGAAATCCTGTCCATTTAGCAATCAGACATGCCATGGAATTGAATCTTGGATTCTACCAAAAAATTACAATTTTTCCCAAAATCAAACGTTAAAGAGAATGGTGGGCCTTTGAGGGTGTAGAATATTGATGTTTTTTTTAACCTTTGTTCCCACATAAAATGTTTCAAGCAAGCCAAAAATAGTGGGTAGTCCTGGAAAAAGAAAACAAAATTTGATTTTATCGACTCTAGAGTAGAGATGTGCAATAATTTGGGGAAAATAGAAATAGAAATAGAAACCTTCTGTCTTAAGAAGTACAGATTTTAGCCAACTTATGCCCGATGGTTCGATGACAAAGCCCACAAGGTTAGCTACCTGCCAAATAGATATAAGGGCAAAATGGTCATTTTTAAATTCTTTTAAACTAAACCAGCATATCCGTGGAAATCAACAAAGCATTGGGACCTAGATTTTTTATATTATAATAAGTAAATACAATATATATTCTGACTCTACTGTGTACACTAACACTAGTTAATTATATTTAATAAAAAGTTTAATTGTAAAAATTAAAAGACAAACACAGTAAATACAATATTGTATTGTTGATGGTGTGACCATGGAAGGGTGTCATTCGTTTTAGGAAGTATGGCAAGTTGGCCCTTGGATTTATCAGACCATTACAGTTGATTGCTATGGTGTATAAGCGGACCTAGTGATTGGATATAAAAGGAGCTTAGCCACATTCATAACATTTTTCATCTCTCTTAGCTAAGAAAGTTTTCAACAGACGATTCAGTAGTTGGTGCCTTTGGATTACATTTAGGGTGATGAGTGCTTGAACTATGCGGAGAGACCGATAGCCATTCTATATGGGAAGACATAAGCCTTGTGTAACAAATAAGTAACTTTCATAAAGGTGCAGTAGCAAAACCGAAGGGTTCTAAGTCGACCTAGAAGTCTGAAGAGGAAATGCATGAGTACTACCCATACTTGTTTATTACTACAAATTTGAAGGACGAAATCTCATTCAAGTGGGGGAAAATTGTAGCATCTTATTCTCGGTATGTATTTTAAATTAGATTTAATTTGTTAGGCCTTAGACGAATTGAGACATAATTTTTGAATTGGGCATGTATTGGACTAATAGATGTAAAATAGTTCTTTAAGGGGCGTTGGGTGCCCCTAACCCATGGGCTTGATGGGATTTTAGGGTTTTCTCATTATTTAATGGCACTTAAGTCGTAGGTTTTGATTATGTATAACCTTATCAACCCTTGAACGAGTTCTTGGAAACACTAGCCCTCCCCTTCTCAATTTTGAACTTGAATCCACCTCTAAGACCTTATCCTTCTTTTTTTAGTTCTTAAAGATTGAAGATAAAGTTTTCTATTGGAGCATAAAAGTTAAGCGTAAGAGTAGATCCATCAAGTTCACACATTTTCTATACCATTATGCGTAAAACATTTTAAACTTTACTTATAGATTAGTAGATTTTGCTTATTCTCCATTGTTATGCTTTTTGGTCCTTTAGTGGTGAGATTCGAGTTGTGATGACTCCAACTCCTTCTAAGCATTAAAAGTTGTTCTCTGGACCATTTGGACATGAACAGTTCGCCTTTGTTGTTGGATCTCTTAGTCATGAAATTTTTGATGGCTTTTCAAGTCATTTAGAGGTTGAAAGTTTAGATTTTGCTTATTTGGAGTGTCTTAATGGATAAAGTTGGAAACTTTATCCATTAGGAAATGGTAAAGGACCAGATCTGTAGATTTGAGGAATGCACTTATTGGATTAAGTCATTTTACCCTTTGGAATAAGCTTGAGCGTGGTGCATTCCTTCCTAGTGCGATATGCATTTTAGGGTTTTTGGTTTGCGTTTGTTTTGGCCATGAAATCTCGACTATTATGTCCTTTTGTGGGCGCTAGGCGCCCTGAAGAAGGCATGGCACGCCTTTTAACAAGAAAGTGCCTTTGTTGACTTTTTGACTAAGTTTGAATTTAGGTCAAACTTTAGGGCTTTAGGTCATAGGCTGAGGTTTGACCTTTTATTACATGGTTTGGTGGTTGTTGTATCGGCCTGCATGTTTGCGAGCTATAGGGATTTTTCTGCTTTGCTAGTGAGGTGAGTATTTCATTGTATTACTTATATCATGTGTTGTATGTGATTCTCCAATAACTAGGGGTTGGGAACTCATATAATCCTTGGCTTATAGTTGTGGATTTAAATGTCTCAAATACTTTTGAGGATTGGGATAAAGCAAATACATGACTGTACACACTCCATAGTTGTCATCAAGTCTTTGGGAAATGTTTTGATGTGATACTATGATTTTGGATTTATGTTGTGAACAAATATTTGATGATGTTGATTTTATGAAAATATTCTTTACTTCCTTTAAAATTTTGAAAAAATTTACTATAGTTTTTGGGACGCTTCACTATATATAGTGTAGTCATATTCAAGTGTAGATTAGAGATCCTATTTGTATGATCCTCTAGCATGTAGAAGCACATAAGGATCTTAAAAATAATTCATATAATATTTTGAAATAATATCATGTGATAAATTTTAGTGAAAATTTTAAAGTTTTGGCACACATGCTCCTAATAAACTCACCTTAGTCCAATGCTAGCAATAACACACACTTTCTTACTTCGCTGGCTTTCTCTAAGCTTATGCTTCCAAGTCAACACCTAATATGATGATCATCATAAGGTTTTTCAGAAGACTAATATACCCTTTTAAGGTTAACTCATCATTTTAATGCTCAAAACGCTCCTTAACTATCCTAATATGATTTAAGGAAACCACGGAAGACCAAATGAGTGAAATAGACCCAAGAGACAAGAAAGATACAAAACACAAAATGGGATCAAATGCAGAATGTGTTTTATTCCACCCACGAATGTGTCGCGTTCTCTGTACACAATAACATATATTTTTGTTTTATTTCTCATTTAGCTAACCTACTTGTAACTGAACTTCAAAAACAAATCCTATGACTCAAGGGACTTCAAAACAAGTTTATAACACTTCAAATTAACATAAAATGATGCTTAATGGTTCATTTTATTTAATTAAAAATCAATTTCTAAAAACAATCTCACAAACATCATTTGGAAGCCAAACGAGAGTAAGGAGCTCAACTTGCACCAAAAAGATATGTGTGTATGGTAAATGCAACCAAAAAGACCAAAACTGATTCCTACAACTTAAAATACATTGAATTAAGAAGTCATCAATATTTTTCATGCTACCATTGAGCTCTAAACTTAATATGAATTTAAAAGAAACTTAACTTCTCATAAGAACTTAACAAACACCAATTCAAGCATGAATCCATGAAGTGACATTGTTTTTGGGATATAAAGCATCATTTAATAATGAAAAAAAGTTTATACCATCATTTGATCCACCAAGTTTGGATCTATAAACCTTATAATTGAAAATACGCAAATCATCACCATGGAAGCTATATTTGAATCAACCACAAAGTAATCTCACCATAAGTCATAAATTGTCAAATAGATCATAGATGAAAGGTCCCTAAACTGAGAATCCGAACCAGTGATCAATCAAATATCAATCGAACAGATCAAGAATTGAGTAGAAGAAAGATTAATCCAAGTATGCACACGTTTTATATCAAATAAACATCAAATACACCTTGGTTACACTTGGGTCGTAAAGTATATGAGACACTCAGTGATTCGTCAACAACCTGACACTACTATGAGAAGACCTATATATAGGGGGTAGTTGGCCGTAAATAGGTTTACGTCCGTATACACATACACAACCGTAAACACATATAAAATAAGCAAAACATGACTATGAACTAAATAAGACCTATACATATGATTGCCTAGCCCAAACCACAAAATAATGACCTATCAATCTCCCCCTTGGTTTGAGGCTAGCATGAGCTCAATATTTTTCAATTACCAGCACATCAGATCTTCCCATTGCTCCCATCCACATTTCTTTGCTAATAATTTTAGAAATCATGCTTGTGAATTCTTTTGCAGCCGGTTCCAGAACTTCCTGCTCACAAATTATTTGATGAGTTGCCAAAGTGTGAATGTCCCTCTTACCAAATTGTAGAAGATCCCTCTTATCGATTAGACGTAAGATACCATCTTTAAACTTGATAACCACTGAGGCCGTGGCTGGATCATACACCCAATAAAACATGTTGTCCAAAGAACCATCACATAAAAATTTGATGATGGGAATCTTTGTCAACTGCTTTGTTGGAGGCCACATAACATTTTTGATAGCCTTTTTAGTGATTGGGTCAAACACATGTTTAGCAGTCTTCAAAAAGGATTCAACAGTCTTTATATTATCAAATCCTCTCCTCACTTGATTTTCCAAAAAGTGTTTGAAATCTGTCACCCGAGGATCATTGGAAGGATTGTAAAAAGGAGCTGCAGACAATTCCGTAAGATCCACCTTGGTAAGCGAATAAAAATCATTTAGATGCTTATAATACTCCATGGTGTTGCTTTTTCTTTTGACCGCCCAACAATTGATTTTATCATGAAATCCCTGTTGGATTAGGTGTCTAACTTCATAACTATTTTTGGGATGTACTTGACCCGGTTGGCATGGTCCATTTGGGTTGCATGGCATCATGCATTTGGATAGACTAAAATGAGAGAAATAACACTTAAGGTTTATTAATGTATTATAAGCTCTAATATATTAATAATATTATTTGATTAGTATTGATCAAGAATTAATTAAGTGATCAAAAGAAGACTAATTAAATATATGGGTTGATTGTGTAAATCACCCATACTTGTATAATGGGCTAATGCTCCATGGATTATCAAGTTGGGTTAAAACCCATAGGATGCTCCATGGTGTCTTTGAAACCATGGATCATGGAAATGAAGAGCCATGTAAAGTTAGGGTTTACATGGTCTAACACTACTTATGACACACTATAAAAAGGAGTATGTGAGCAACCAAAATCAGCATTAGTGAGAACAAGAGGGCATAGCCGATTTTAGAAGTGTTCTATTTCTCTCAAGGTTATTCCAAGTGTATTTGGTGTTGTGTGAGACATTTGAGGCATCACACTTGAGGTGCTAGGCTCACAAGGTTTTCAAGGATTCCAAGCATCTAAAAGGTATGTCTTTCTTACTAACTTTTATGATTAAAAGTTCCCTATGGTATGCTAGATAGGTTAAGAACCTTGGAAAATCAATTTTGCATGTATCATAGTAAAACATAGATCCAAGGTTTCTAGGGTTACATGTATACCTTAGGAGTGTTAAAATGCTAAAAACCCAACAATCCCCACATACAGATTCCTGACCGATCTCCATATTTATGCTGGAACTTTTTCTTTTATAGTTCAGTCACAGTTAGTTGGGGCTGATCACCACGAATATTCTGATCGGAATTCTTCATGAAGAGCAAGCCACCCCTTTTCTGAGACGAGACCGTTCTCCCTCCTTGCTTAATAGTGATTCGGGGCAGAGCTTGTTCTGGTTCCTTCTCACAACGGTCAACAAGCATTGTGGTTCTAACAGGCATATTATCGGTCTGTTCAAAAGTTGGAGTAGCAGCTGGGGCAGTTACAGGAGCCTGAGAAACACTTGGGCCTTCAGCTGCTGTCTGAAACTTATCTCCAAATTCAGGAATAAGTATATTCTTCAGATCAAATTAGCCAACTGAAAGAGCACCAAGGTTGAGCTGGAGATCAGAAATTTGTTTGGCCTTCTAAGCATTATCTTGCTGAAGTTCAGAAATTTGATTAGACTTAAGGAACTTTCAGCTTTGAGCACAGAGATACGAGAATCAAGGTCCTCAATTTGAAGATCCTTTTGTATTATTTTATGTTTGAGTATAGTGATCTCCTCCCTGAGCTATGGTTTTGATATGCCTCCCCCCTTCAAGCTGCCTTCCCCTATAGATATACCTTTTTCACGAGAGGGAAGGTCTGTTTCATTTTCCGCTAAGAACCTGGCAAGCCTTTTAGAGGCAATATCATGCTTAGGCCTTGTAAGGGAGACATTCCCTGGAGCTGAAGAGCTCCCAGCTTCAAAGGTCATTCTTGGTTGTTCATGATCAGGTTCAGCTATAATGGTTGGAGTCATGGTTGATGTAGTAAGTACGGGCTGAATTATTTTTTTCAATAAAGGCACAGAAGTATGTGTCATAAGCGGATCACTCACATACGCCACAGATGTTGGAATTTCAACATTCAGGGGAAGAAGCCTTGAAGTTGAATCCACAGGATTGGAAGTGCCATGTGACAACTCGAAATTTTCCATCCTGTTTAGTCTAACACTTCATTGACAGTCAAACTCATTCCCTCTATCATTTAGCACAATTTGGAGTCTGTTTGAGAGTTTTGAGCCTTGTAAACTTAAGGGATAAGTGTCGGGGTTTATCTCCTGAAGATATAGCAGAGAGAACAAGTCTAAAACCCCTTTACAAGGAGTTCACGGCCACCACATGGGAGTTTACGGCCGTAAACCCCATGTGGGCCAGAAACTCCGCCCTATATGTTGATATTTTGGCCATTTGTTCCCTTCTTTCACTTCCTTGGCTGAAATCCTCTCAAGTACCATCCTGATCTTTGTCCCCGATCTTCAAAACTCGTAAGTTTCTTGACCTAACTAGTTGATATCTTACATGAACTAGTGATCTTACATGATTTCATATGTGAAATCATTCCATTTGTGTAGATCTTCAAGTTTCACCAAGAACACACACTAGTGTTCTTGGTCAAAACCGACCATTCAAGCTCCTAGATCGTAAGTGCTCTTGTTCTAACTCGTTGTACACGAGGTTTAACATGTTTAGGCGTTAGAAAACACCAACAAACACTTGATCAAAAGTGTTTTTTTGTTGGATTAGTGTCTAAGTCCATAACTATTTTGGTATGTACTGACCCGATGGTGCATGGTCCTTTTGGGTTGCTTTCACCAAAGCAACTTGATAGGATGAATTATGGAGAGAGAAGATTAATTATGATATATTAATATATTATGAGAATAATATATTAAAGGAGAAATCATATTGTTTAATTCATATTAGTCAAGAATTAATTGATAATTAATTTTGTGGCTAAAAGAGATTAATTAAACTTAAGGGACTAGAACTGTAATTATAAGATAATTGCATTTGGGCTATGGATTACCTTGGAATAATAGGTTGGACAAATTCTATGGGGAAACCCATTAGAAATCGTCCAAGGGATATTCTAAAAGGGTTCATGGGCTGCTTTGGGCTTAAGCAGTCAAATTAGGGTTTCCTAGTTGAAAACCCTAATAGCCTAAATGTATATATAGTACCCTTAAACCCCAAAAACGAGTCTAAGAGTTCCACTAGGGTTTCTGGACGTTTTGGACAACCTCCTCTCTCCTTATTCTTCATCCTCTTTCTCTTGGTGTTTGTGAGCCATTAGAGGAGTGACAATTGTGACTCTAAGCTTTCTAAAGTCCTTACAAGGAAGATTTGAGATTGTTATTGCTACATAACAATCAAAGGTAATTCTCTAAACCCTAATTTTAGTTTATAATATGTTGGATCTAACATTGTAAGTCTTGGATACATTGCATGTATAATAGAGAAACCTAGATCCAAGCATTAGGGTTTGCATGAGCACATAGGATGTTCTTATCGTAAAATCCCATCAGTGGTATCAGACCCTTGATTGGTTTCTATTGTATGTGATGCTATGTTGAATTATTAACTGAAAATCGAATTCTGGCCTTCTGTTCGAACTGACTCGGCGAGTCACTTCATGGACTCGGCGAGTCTGCCCTACTCGGCGAGTTCCAATGTGTGACTCGGCGAGTCGGAGCGTCAGACAGAGGGCATTTCGGATTTTATTGCTGTTTTGCTTAAGGATAATTACCGTATTCGTATTAATTGGGTAACTTATCTTGCAAGAAATTGAAATTAGGTCAAATATAGATAATGTCAAAATTAATTGTTTAATTTCTATTATTTGTTATTTGATCCTTATGTTGTGAAAAAGTTTCATTTGTGCCCATGTAAGTTTTATGGTTTAATTTTGAACTTAAAGGTTTTGTTTTGAAATTTAAATAGTTGAAACCTTAATGTTTTGAAATGTTTCAAAACTTGCCCTCAATTTTTGGAATTTAAAAGTTGATTAAAAGTTTAATTTAGAAATGTTAAATTCTAAAACCGTAGTATTGTTTTGAAAAGTTCAAATCACACCCTTATGGTTTTATTAATTAATTAATGTGTATAAGTATTAGATTTGACCACCTAGTATTTTAAAAGTGTAAAATACACCCTATACTATGTATAACATTAAAAGTCTAATATATATGTATGAGTAAAATTCAGTCTTACCGTTAGTAGGCCTCATTCACGAAGCTGGTCTATAAGGGGTGTTTAAGGAAATTGCCTATAAAATGGCGATTTAATGGGTATCCACTCTTACCCACCGCACTCTTGACTAGTGGGGGGTCGTTAACCGAACGGGTAGGATAGGACAGAAACCTTCCATTATAAGTATAATGAAGTACAAAAGTAACTAATTGCTTTTACAAATTCCCAATCTTAGTTACTTTAGGCAAAAGTGAATTGATGCAATTCCATGAATTTACACTTTGTGCCCTTGCGAAGACGTTAGTGGAGCGTGTGTGGTTAACCGACACACTAAATGGTTCTAAGAAAAGGTAGCAAAGGGCGACTCAATGTTTGTCATAGTTTGGTGGAGCGTGTGTGGTTAACCGGCACATCGAATAGGTGACTGTAATATGTGGGGGCACCATGTAAGTCTGCATGGTTATTCACACCCGCTTTGTGATCCTCAGTATCCCAGTCACAAACTAGAGGGGCATATCGAGATTTAAACATGCCATTGAAAAGTTCAATGAATCTCAAAAGATCTAGGAATTTTCAATAGATTTAAAACATAAATTTCTTTTTCGTTTTTCATGGTGGAAATTAGTGAATCGTCATTCACTTACCCTCAAATATTCTGCAACTAGATTACGGCATCCCTTTTCTAGGTTGTAGAGTATTGTGTTGGGTCCTAGCCTTAATATCTCATTTGGGTGATTTATTAAGGACTCAATCAATCAACTAACATGAATTTAATTTTTCTGCCGTTTTGTATATGTGAAAGTATGACAACTATGGTCTTCCCAAATCCCGTGGAACAAGCTTTTCACATGAAGATGATATTCCACGATTCGATCGAGGAACACAAGATCATGCTTCACTTCCTCCACCTCGTCCTATTATTCTCCCTAACCCACAAGTTCAAAAGATTGAAAAGTTCAAACTCACTCAAGCCCTTTTGGCAAGTAAACATGAAGAAGGAAAGTCACTGTGCACACACATCCTAGAGATGAAGTCACACATTGATAGGTTAAGAATGTTGGGATCTATTGTCTGTGAGGAGCTAGCAGTTGACTGGGTTCCTTAGTCACTTCCAAACTCATATAGTGAGTTCGTAAGAGAGTACTATATGATGAACCATGACGTAACTCTCATTGATCTCACCTATATGCTTATTGCTGCTGAATCAGCAATGATTTGGCGCACTGGAAAAGCAAAGTTTATTGGTGGATCTGCCTTCCAGACTTCTGTGGATATAGGCAATGAAAGGCATGGCATGATCGAAGGGTTTGATCATAAGAGAAAGCCAAAGTCTGAAGTAGTTCCATGCGTTGTTCGAAAAGAGTCAATTTGCTTTTATTGCCAAGAGAAGGGGCATTGGAGACGAAGCTGTCCTATTTACCTAAGAGATCTAAGAGATGGGAGAGTCAAAACGTATGGCTCTGCTTTAGGTAAAATCCATTAACTAACTCTTTTAAGTTCCTATTCTAGATTCTTGATACATGATGATATAAGATTACAATTGATGTTTTGTAGGATTGAAGAAGGGAAAGGAAACTTAAGGGAAGAAGTGAGCGGAATCTAATCGTGAAGAAATGGATTTCGATCGCATTACTTGAAGATTAGATTCTTGAGCTACTACTTAGAGTTAGAATAGATTGCTAAGAAATATGTATTAACATAGTTTTTCAATGAATTGCATTGTAAGGACAAATTTTTCCGTAATAAAATAGATTTTGATTTTATATTTATCCTTGTAATGGCGTGTAAGAAAAATTGATGTTTGAATGTTTGTGTTATTAGCAATAATGGATTTGTTTGTTAATTATGTTCTTTGTGGAAATGTCAAGAATTTACCAAATAGGGAAAGTTTCTCATCGCCCAAGTTTCAATTAGACAGAAACTTGGAATCATACAACTTGGTTGCATGATAAATGAGAAATTTCATATTTGGAAATTAGACTAATTCGTTGACAAAGTGTCAAGTGAAGGACTAGGAGATCGAGTGCACAAGGTTGTGTGTTGATCAAGTCCACTACAAGAGTAACAAAGATATTCATCGTGATTTACTAAGGTTAAGTAAATATGATTATACTTTTGAGATTAAGTGTAATTCTCAGTTAATTGAAAGAGTTTCAATAAATAACAGAACGAATAAAGAAGAATCAAGTAGGTAGAAAGATAAAAGTTTCTCTACTCTAAGAAGAAGGGAAAGTACCTTTTATTATGTTTTATGATAGGTCTTAATGATTAAGAACCATATCTTAGTTGATCCTCTAAGTGAGTCTTAGTGCAATTGTATGTCTGAGAAGAGGAATCAAGAATTGAAGAAATGGTTAAATCAAGAAGTCAATCGTACTTCGTTCCAAAACCAAGTCTTAGAGTTAAGATTGTGACATTGAGTGATAAGTCTTAAGAAGGTTTATAACATTCATCAAATGTGGAAAGTTGTGATGTCTTGGATACGACAAAGACCAACTAGGACCAATTTGGTGAAGAGTTTTGTCTTGATAAAAGCTACACTAACTCTTGAATATTTGTTTGTCGAGAAATGTTTATTGACAAGAGAATCTTATATGTCAAGGAGTCAGTGGGAGTCTTGATGGTCTAGAAAATTTTCAAGAACTAATCAAGAATAAACCTTATCGATCATCACTAGCACACGAGTTGAGGTTTACAACCTATCGTGTTGACACTATCTTGTTTCTGTGCGGTTCCAATTGAGTTAATTATGCATGTGAGTTCTATGAGTTCTCATTTGAACGCATAAAAGGCAAGCACTTTGATCAATGAAAAATACAATGATAGGAAAGGGTGAGCTGCTTAACTACTTGGAAGACATGGTGGGCAGCCGTGTTACCATAAGGCAAGAAATCAAGATTGAGAAGGTTCGGTCCATATGAGTTTGGGTTTGTTGCAAACTCTAGTTTTGACAAATTCGCATGGATAGGAGCACATACATCATTAAAATCTAAGTGTCATAAGATTCCCTCCTTCATGAAAATGATTGTGAGGAAATGCTTTCACTAAGAGAGATTTTAAGAAGATATTGATTGTGAAAATTGTATTCTCGAATTCGATTATGGTTACGGTATCCCTTTCCATGATTTGATTTGTGAGATTTGGCAAATAGTCTGAATTGTTTAGAAACACATATGAGCTATCTAAGACAAAGGTGTATAAGGTATTAGAAATATAGAAATTCAATAGGTATTGTTTTTATGGAAGTTAAGTTGGTTTCTAAATACATGTCAAAGCTAGTGGGAGCATAAGTGTTATGCTTGTATGATAATGATCATCATGATAGTGGGAGCATAAATGTTGTGCTTGTATGATTATTAAGGTAAGTATTGCAAGTTAGCAATATTATTTATAGAAAACAAGAGTTATACTTTGCAAATTCGTAAGGGTTGAAAAGTTGTTTTGCTATAATTAAGGGAGAGAATATTATGCTTCATTTCAAATCTAAAGGCTTAGGTTGTGGAATGTTAATAAATTTAGTCAAGGATACATAGTGTGTTCTCAAAATTTCGATTATGATTATGGCATCCCTCTTCATAGTTTGAATTGTGAGAACGTGACACATAAAATATTATGGCAAAAGATTGATAAAGTATCAGATCTTTATGTAAGACATTATGCATCGTGTCCCATACACTTAGGGTAAAGGATCAATTGCAAGTGCTATAATATTTGACCATTCTAAAATTTTCCAAATGTCTAGCACATTAAGAGGGAAAAAGGACAATAATCGGTTTTGACTAAGATAATTAAACAACTATCAAAGGACAATCCAAAGCTCGCTGAGGATTGGTCGCTCGTGAGTAGTTGGAAGTATGGTATTGGATGGACCATATCGACATTATTATGAATAGATAAGATTCTATTAAGAATGAATTGTCATATGGCAAATATGGAAATGTTTCCATATTGGGAGTTGGATATTGAGAATCTATATCTAGATTAGAAACTATTATGCAAGAAGGATGTTCAAAGGAATGTACTTTGAGTGAAATACATTATATCTATAGAATTGTTTCTGATAGAGATTAGCCAAGTCTTGATGATGTTGAGCTATGACTTTACGAAAGAATCATTGCATAAAATGTTAGAATCTAGCATAAGTAACAAGAATTTTATATTCTTATACTTATGATAAGGATTGGGAGTTGTGAAATGAGTATGATTGGAAATGTGTTCATTTGATCTATTTCACAAAGTAAGGACTGTAGGTAAACATTGTGTGCATGCTGAGAGCATGGGACAAGTGTAGTAATAATTCAAGTAAAAAGTTGATTACCTGAAATAACAAATAATGAGTAATCAATATGGTGATTAAATAAAATGTTTTATTTATACCCAGAGTTTGGGGCCATATGGGATTAGTATTATTCTTGTGTTTCACTTTGCATGTTTTGACTTCCTGAATAATTAAATTCGTTTAGAACAATCAAATTATTCGAACGGACCACAGTCGTTCATATGTTGGAAGTAGGTATGAATGAAGACTGTCGTGAATTGGTGTGTGGATTGTCTAAAGTGTATTATACATAAGCAAATGTTTGCTGCAATGTTCATGAGTGCTTATGAATATGAGTTTGAGCATTGGATTAAACCCACGCTCACTTGGATCACTTCATGGATTTTATCACGAGTGATTGGTGAGATGATAATATCTTATATTGTTGAAACCGAGATGTGTGAGTTGTATCTTGCGAGTCGGTTACACATTGACAATATGTAAACACACCAGTAACTTGGTGTTATAAAACATATTATTGTGTGTGATTCGGTGAGTGAGTGCAAGCAAGCATTGAATCAAAGTTTATCCGTTCCTTTTATCTAAAGTAGGATGAAAGCGATATATGTGGGCCCCTCGATGATTTAGTGATGACACTAAGTGCTTGGCCAAGCTGGGACTAATTTGATATGTTCAATTGTAGTCTGTTGTCAGTCGTCATAAATCAGAAATCTAGAAACAACACATAGACAGAGAGAATGATTTAAATCCATGTCTCAGTCTATACGATATCTAGAATGGAGGAATATATGATCCCTTATCTAAAGGATGCGTATCTGATAAGATCAGAGTTGACAGCGGTTTTTGAAAGCTACGATTGCAGATCAGGATCTGAAGTCATACACATAATAGTTATTAGACTTATCCAAGTGGGAGACTGTTGGATTAGTGTCTAAGTCCATAACTATTTTGGTATGTACTTCACCCGATGGTGCATGGTCCTTTTGGGTTGCCTTCACCAAAGAAACTTGTTAGGATGAATTATGGAGAAAGAAGATTAATTATGATTTATTAATATATTATGAGAATAATATATTAAAGGAGAAATCATATTGTTTAATTCATATTAGTCAAGAATTAATTGATAACTAATTTTGTGGCTAAAAGAGATTAATTAAACTTAAGGGACTGGAACTATAATTATAAGATAATTGCATTTGGGCTATGGATTACCTTGGAATAATAGGTTGGACGAATTCTATGGGGAAACCCATTAGAAATCGTCCAAGGGATATTCTAAAAGGGTCCATGGGCTGCTTAGGGCTTAAGCAGTCAAATTAGGGTTTCCTAGTTGAAAACCCTAATAGCCTACATGTATATATAGCACCCTTAAACTCCAAAAACGGGGATAAGAGTTCCACTAGGGTTTCTGGACGTTTTGGGCAGCCTCCTCTCTCCTTATTCTACATCCTCTTGCTCTTGGTGTTTGTGAGCCATTAGAGGAGTGACAATTGTGACTCTAAGCTTTCTAAAGTCATTACAAGGAGGATTTGAGATTGTAATTGCTACGTAACAATCAAAGGTAATTCTCTAAACCCTAATTTCAGTTTATAATATGCTAGATCTAAGATTGTAAGTCTTGGATACATTGCATGTACAATAAAGAAACCTAGATCCAAGCATTAGGGTTTGCATGAGCACATAGGATGTTCTTATGGTAAAATCCCATCAGTTTTCGGCCAAGGGATGTTCGTGGGCCGTAAACCCTTCTAAGTGAGGTTAAATGCACCCTAGTCCCTTACCAAGCCTTGGATACTAGTCTAGATCATATCCTTGATGTACTTAGGACCTTAGAACATCAAAAGACCATGAATCATTAGAGTTTACGGCTGTAATCACATGGAGAAAGGGTCTATGGGCAGTAACCTCCACAAAGGAGTGAAATGATGCCAAAATCACTTCCAAAGGCTTAGACATGAAGTAGGAATGCTTCTTTATGACTTATAGGCTTCAAGACACGAAATTGTAGAAGTACCACGAGTTTACGGTTGTAAACTCATGAGTTTACAACCGTAAACTCCAAGGGAGTTGGTCCCAAATCCGTAAACTCATAAGGAGTTTACCCTTGGACCCTAAACTCAAAGCCCAAGTCCGACAACCCTTAGATGCAATCCTTAGGACTTATAGCACTTACATCAATTATTTAGCATGTCTTAGGGTGTCTTATCTTGTCTAATTAGTGTTATAATCACTAATTGTATATATACATATGTCTTTATATGTTATTAGGATCATTGTGTGTGTTTAAGTCTTCACTTGACACCAAGCACTTGTCCGACACTTCCATACGATCCACTCACAGCAGGTGAGTTCATACCCCTTAATTAACCTTTTAAATGTTTCTAAATGTTTATAAATGCTTTTATGGAAGGGAATACAAGTTGAATAATGCTAGTTAGTATATCAATCACATGTGATTAATAACTAGCATACAAATGGATTTGCTACGCTTTTAGTTGTTTTACCAAACAGATTACTTCAAATGGCTTTTCTCAAATGTTTTTTACATGTTAAAACTCTTTATCAAACTATCTTACACACTATATGTTTCTTTTCAAACTCTGTTACAATTGTGTTTCAAACACAGGTTTCCTTATACTTAAAATTGTTCTTATCAAACAAACTGCGTTCAAATCGTTTTACAAACTAACATCAAGTCATCATTTCTTAGTTATTAAAATTTTTAAAGGTTTTATAAAACAGCTTTTATACTTTTATATTGTCAAATGCATGCCTATATATGTATAGTTATAGAAGTAATGTTTAAAGGTCTTAGGACGGCTGGCTCGCTTTATTTCCTTTTCCTCGTTGGGATGTGGCCTTAGGGCATCGGTTATTCGTCCGAATGTCGTTTAAATATTAGTTATATATCATGTATAAATATATAGACATAAAAGTTCCATTAGTCAGTTCAGTACCTTTGGGTAGCAAAGGCATTACTTCGGTTATACACGTACACTACTAGTAGCTATAATAGGTATAGTTAGGAGATACTACTTACTATTCCAAGTACAAGGAATCACACAAGATTCAGTTCATTGATGAGTCTATACTAATACAATACATACTATATCAAGAGATACAATTATAGAAATACAATTACAAGAATACTAATACATTACATACTATATGAAGAGATACTATTACATACAATTACAAGACATACAATTACAAGAGATACAATTACAGAGATACGTACGTTTACATAAATACGTTTACATAGATACTATTACATAGATACTATTACATACGTGACGGGACTTACCATTCCACGCCCAAGGCTGTTAGCTATAGTAGGGAAAATGAACATCGACGGGTGTCTACGGTTGCACTGTTCGGCAAGTTTCCACGCTGTGAATATCCTAGTACAAAAGGATACAATTTTAGTTATTACATTATTTTCCTTCTTACCTTTACTTTGTGACACATTCACATGAACGACAAGGTAGAACATAATTGATATAGATAGACTATTTTCCTTATTACCTTTATATTGTGACACATTCACACAATAAATGAGGTAGATTAGATTTGAATAATAATAGTTGTACACGCTACTAGAAAAACCGCCTTTTACGACGTGCAATGCGCATCGTAAAACGCTCAGACGATGCACAAATGCGTGTCAAGGAAGGCCCTATAATAACGAGAGACGACGCGCATTTACGACTCGCATTTATGACACACTTTTACGACGCGCAGTTATGACACGCAATGCGTATTAAGGAAGCCCCTGTCATAAAGGAAGACGACACGTATTTGCGTGTCATAACCTTACGACGCGTTTGTTTATGACACGCAATGTGTATCAAGGAAGCCCATGTCATAAAGGAAGACGACATGAATTTGCGTGTCATAATTTTAAATGTTTTAAAAATATCTATATTTTTGATACAATTACTAATTTTCAAGTTAAACAATAGATTAAAATTATCATAATACAAAATAAAATACCATACATAAGAACGATAATCCATTTCAAAAAAATATCACATGTCAAACAAGTTACCTAACATTACATGTCAAGCAACACTACATGTCAATAAGATACATATGAGAATATATACTGTTGAATCTCAAATGTGATTTCTTGGTCATTACATGAGTCATATGTTAAGAGTGTCATTATTGATGAGCCAAATGGGCATTCCTCCTATGCAACCAAAAGCTCTTTGTATAGCTGCTACAAGATACGAAATGAATTGATTAAAAAAGAATAGCAACATATATATAATAAAAAAAGAAATCATCATAAAGTCATGAATTCAAACCTTTTCATACTTATTAATGGCATCCTTATCTTTTTCTGTTTCATACTTATTAATGTTCAACTTACTTTACCTCCATTTCAGGAATAGTTAGGGTTACTAAAAGGAGACGCTTTTCACATATTGCCCTTAACTCTGTTGGACGAACAACTCCAATATTTACCTTCAAGAAAAACCATTTGTTAGCTAGAATTTATACAAACAATTCACAATCACCCATAGATGAAATACAACTTACAAATTACAAAGTTACAAACCTCGGATCTCTTTTGCTGAAAGGAATAATACAGATTTCTAGGTCTAGATCGGTCCCTCAAGTGTTGTCTGATCTAGGCTTAATGATAATCAAGAGAAACTTGTATTCATCAAAGATGCATGTGTGCTTATAGTCTGAATACAACAGTTATTTAGTTTATGTTTGTGCTCATATTACCGAGCAGATTCTCTTCATCTAAAAAGTAAATCTGCATATTGTTCCCATGCATGTTCATCTTTTATTAAAATTGGGTTTTATGTTATTTACAATTCTTTTTGTACTAAATTGTATGTGTTTCTTATTAAGGCAACCATGAGTGATGAAGGGGAAAAGACTTGCCCACTTTGTGCTGAAGAGATGGATTTAACAGATCAACAGCTGAGGCCTTGCAAATGTGGCTATGATGTATGGTTCAAATTCTTTCTAAGTGCTATCTTTTCAAGTTACCTTTTTTTTTTTGCTTAAATCATCAGAATAACTTATTTTAAGAACTCTCCATGGAATTGATTGCTTATGTGAAGCTAGTAACTGTTTACATGACTTGTTAATAATATTAAAGAAGCCTCATATTGCAGATTTGTGTTTGGTGTTGGCACCACATTATGGATATGGCTGAGAAGGATGATACATAAGAGAGGTGCCCAGCATGTCGCACCCCTTATAACAAGGTAAAAAAGTGTGAAAGGTTTGGTGCTTTGACATATGTTACACTAAAAGTTATTGACTTTTATTTGTTATACTCATTAATCTTGGACTTCTCATTTTTTTACCAGATTGGTATCTGAAATGAGTGTGGAAAAGAAACAAAAGTTAGTGAAGGGAAAAGCCAAAACTTCTGAAGGTAGAAAGCAGCTTAGTAGTGTCAGGGTTATTCAAAGGAACCTTGTCTACATTGTGGGACTACCTCTTAATTTAGCAGATTAAGATGTATTTCTCTCTCTTTCTCTCTTACTAATTACTCTTTCTCACTTTCCTACTACAAAGTCAACATTGACTAGCTGTTCTTGAGTTTTTACGTTATTCATGTTCTAAAATTCTAGTCCATGTTCTTTAAATGTTCCCAAACATGTCCCTAAATTTGGTTTTTGTTTTGATATCAGTCCCTGAATCATGTAAAGTAACTTTCTAATTTCCAATTTCCACCCTTGATTTGTTTTTTTTATTTTTTTAATATTGTTTTAAGTTTATATTATTAATAAATACAAAAGAAGCATAACATAAGACATGAATGACATACCCTGAATCAGGTTTTTTGGGAATATACACATCCCATACAAACCTAGCTGTTGAAAACATTTCTTTTATCTCCCTAACATCGGCCTGTATTCATATTTCATAATTTAAAACCAAAATTAAAAAAAAAACACTTGATAGATTAGATACTATTCATACTATAAGTTAACAATCAGTGAATTTAATTTACCTTAAAAGGAAGATTTGTTATTATAAGCTTCCATTTATGTACCTTGGAACCCTAGTAAAGAAAAAAATAGATTACATGATCACAGTTAACAAACAACTTATAAAATATAAACATTTGAGGCTTTTAGTGAAATTTTTTAAAAAGTTTATAAATCTTAAATAGAAGCTTACTTCTCCACCTAATGGTCGTGCCCAAATTATGCCTCTATTAAAAAAAAAATTGATGTAATTTTGCCACACAAGCACAAGCTGATTTGACACTGGTGTAAACTATAGATGAGGATCCCAATCTGCATCCATCTTGAAAAAACCCTGAAATATGTAACGCTTATGTATAATAGAATTTTTATTTCTTGTGTATTTTATGATCATAATTACAGATGTCCTTACCATGATATGTTGTTTCATCTTTACGAAGAGGGTAAGTAATGGAAGAGACTGACCCACACTCCCTAGCAATACTGTGAACCTCCTCTGCCATGTCATGTCACACCCCAAAACCAAGAACGGCGGAAACGTTCTGGGGCGGAGGACGTCATGTTTAATATCAACAACAATGTAAAGTAGTAAACAAGCAACAACATCATCCATTGCATTAATAAAATAATTATTATAAAATTGTATTCTGGCAAATTTTGATAAACACTAAAGCATAAATCAAAATGAAAGATAAGTCTTGACTAAGCTTCATCTTCCTTTCTCCTTGCATCGGTACCTGTCTATGATGACCTGAGGATACAAGTAATTTTGAAAGCGAGTATCAGCTATAAAGCTGGTGAGATCATAAGTATTAATGTGTCTTTATTTGTGAAACTTATAATTTCTAAGACTTGACATTGCTTTGAAAGAAAGCTAGTATAAGTATGAAAATGTTTGTAACTCAACTTTAAATGTTTGAAAATCCCTAGAAATCCCTATGATTCCTATTAGTAACAAAAGGAGTCTTCTACCAAGACTTAACTGTTCTGCGTGTGTGTGTCTCTTGTAAGAGTAAGTATTTTTCTGAAGTATAACTATCATTATCCAAAAATATAGTTTGTACAATTTTGTTTAAGTGAGGTTATCACTAACAAATGTATTGGAAAAATTAACGTAGTACTAAATTGTAGCTCTAAAAGGGCTACTAATTATCAACAGGTAGTAACTACATTATTGTGCTCCCTATGAAGAATTCACTAAGTGAATGTAATAGGAAAGGAATGGTACTATGGTGTAGTGTCGAACTACAACTGTACCTATTACCTTAAGTCTAGGGTAATACTTCCAAGTACCATAGTATTAGGATATATATGTGCATATATATCAGTACATCGATACTCAACTTGCCTTATTTGAGGGATAAGGTATAATGTGATGTCTAGATCCCAGACTGTTTCGCTCCCCTATCAGAGGGATTTTAGGACCTACACACGACCCCTGCATGAATGCAAGCCGTGAGCATCCACATTACTATGATCATGTATACTCGATATTCCAATCACAATTGAAGTGTGAGTTATCAGTATAGTTAGATCCTGAACTGGTTCTGAGCTATAGCCCCTAGTGACGTCTGTTCTATGTATATGTATATGTATATGTATATGTATATGTATATGTATATGTAAGCGTATTCATGTAAGTGTGATCATGAAAATTGTACACTGGTGTACTGAATTGTTCTACGTGTGCTAGCTGAAATATGTGTTCTCTCTATCTAGCAAGTATTGTTACAAAAGCGTTCTAGTATGTCTGTATATGTATTGTTTCTAGTATATCTGTATATGTATTGTTTCTAGTATATCTGTATATGTATTGTTTCTAGTATATCTGTATATGTATTGTTTCTAGTATATATGTATATGTATTGTTTCTAGTATATCTGTATATGTATTGTTTCTAGTATATCTGTATATGTATTGACTCATGAATGAACTGACTCATTGTATGATATCGCGTTCTAGTACTGGTTCTAGTATCTTCCTGAACTACCCATATGGTAGCTTACTAGTAATCTAAGTAGTACGTATGGACGTGGATGTATACCCTTGCTACCCAAGGGCATAGGATGAACTGGAAGGACCTTTTATGACTTTATACGTACACATGATATATAACAAATATTTAAACGATTTTCGGACGAGTATCCGATATCCCACCAGACCACATCTCAAGCACGAAAAGGAAATAGGGTGGATAGCCTTCCTAAGCCTTTTAAACATTCCTTATATAACTATACATATAGAGGCATGCAATTTTTATAATATCAAAGCATAAATAAATTTAGTAACATTTGAAATATAAATATTAGTCTAAAGAAAGATTGACTTGATGTCAATCTATAAAACAATTTGAAGGCATAAGTTTGATAAAACAGTATAAGTACAAAGAACATTTGTTTGAAAACACAGTTATAAATGAGTTTGAAATATGATGACAGAGTAAGAAGTACAGTGTAATAAGTAGTTGAAAACATATAAAATGTTTATATAAATCTTTTGAAGGAAAACTATTTGGTAAAACGGCTAATGAGTAGCCAAATCTTTTGAATGCTGTATATTAATCACATGTGATTGATGTAATAAGTAATATAATCCAACTTACTAATCACATGTGATTGACATAATAAGTAACATGTTTCTACTTGTATCCCCCCCCATAAAACATTTGAAATAGTTTAAAACATTAGTTAAGGGGTATGAACTCACCTGCAGTATGTGACTGGAAATGAACGGGCTGTTATCGTACGGAAGGATCGGACAAGTGCTTGGTGTCAAGTGATGACTTAGACACACACAATGATCCTAATTACATATGAAGACATATGTATATAAATAATTAGTGATTATAACACTAATTATACAAGTAACAACATTTAAGCGCGAGGACAACACTTTTGGTCAAGTGCTAGGTGGCAAATGGGTTGCAATAAAGGAGTGCAATGCCCCTAATGAGAGTTTAAGGTCAAATAACCATAATCATTAGAGTTTACGGCCCAGGGGAGTAAGCTCCTGGCCGTAAACTCTCAAACAAGCCATGAAATGGAGTTTAGAAGTACTACAACTTTAGAGGGGAAATGCTTCAAGGCTAGGCAAGAGTTTAAGGCACCATATTGACTCCTAAGGGGAGTTTACGGCCCAAAGACCCTTTTCCCTTGGAGTTTACGGTCGTAAACTCCCTTGGGAGGGTTCTTATTGTCTTTTCAAGTGTCTAACAATTCTAGGAACAAGTCTAGGCTTCAATACTTGGATTAAGGGAGGTTTAAGGCACTAAATGGGACCATTTGATGGAGTTTACGGCCATAGAACTCTTTGGGCCGTAAACTCCCTCACACATGAGGTCCTAAGAATTTTAACTAGCCCATACCTCATCTAAGTACTTGCCCTAAAAGTTTCTTGGCCTAAGGAAGTGTCTAGGGTGTCCTTTGACCCCATTAAAGGAGTTTACGGCCCAAGAAATACTCTTGGCCGTAAACTCTCAAACACTTATGCTTTTTATGTGTTTTCTAGGTCCTAAACACATTAAGGTACATGCCAAAAATGAATACTAAGCCTTAGGAAGAGTTTAAAGGCATTTTGGAACCTAAAACTTGGAGTTTACGGCCCAAGGAGTTTCTTGGCCGTAAACTCCCTTATAGAAATGATTTCTAAGGGTTTTGATGGCATAAATCATGAGTGTAAAGCTTCTAGGTGTTTGTTCTAAGGCTATGGATCACAAGGCACTCATTTGTGCCCTTTACTTGGAGTTTACGGCCCAAGAGGTGGTTCCTTGGCCGTAAACTCCTCAAACTAAGTGATTTTGATTTGTTTCTAGCCTCCAATGATCATACACTAGGTCCTTAGTTAGTTGCCTAACACGGAAATGGGACTATGTGGCCTTTAGGCTTGATTTTGGAGTTTACTCCCCAAGAACGTTCTTGGGCGGTAAACTCCCGGATCTAGTGTTTTGGACATGTAAACAATGTTATAAAGCATATAACAAGTATTAAAACACATTTAGGGAAGTAGACTCACAATCTGGGATGAAAACCCGAAGATCCGTGAGAGAGTATTTGGCTTTTCTCTAATTGGAAATCAAATAATGAACCAATTTGGTTCAGAATTCTATTTATAGTCCAGAGATTTTTGGCAGAAATATTTCTATTCTCAGAATGGATTCTAATGACCTAGAGTAATGGATTTACAGTGTTGCACAAAATCCTAGTGCAACCACTCTCCTAATAACTCCTTAGGGGTAAAACCCTAGAACTGCCAAACTTATTCCAAAAGTTTGAATTCTCACTGAAACTGCTCTACATCTACTGGATTGATGTGGTTTGATTTGAATGGAAAATTTTGGGTTGTCACATGTCAGCATTGAGGAGCCCACCAATTACAACTGTCCTTGCAACCCTGTTTATCATATCAATAACATGGAATATTAAAATATGGTATAAATGAAATCCAACAAATGAAATGACATTAAAAATTTAAAATACCTCTGTTTTTTTGAAGAAATTCCTTTTACACGTTCAGTTTTCACAGGGATCACTTCTTTATTCTTTGGTTCTTGATTTTGTCTGCATATATAAGGGGGGGGGGGGGGGGGAGAACTACTTATAGTCTTTTGTACCAAGTTTTTTAGTACATTCAATAGCATAATTTTATAGATACTACAAACTTACAAATATTCTTTTGTACTATTTGAAGTCTAACCTTTTTCTTGAGAATCAAGAGCTTGTTTATGTTCTACTAATGGTGCTGAAAAATAATCCTTGTAGTGTGGGTGATCCCAATAGCATCCCTAGCTAAGCTACTCATCTACATACCCTTCATTGAGTTGGATTTTTGAATATATCTTTTCTCCATTAACAACTCCAGAAAAGCATAACACAATTTGGTGAGAGGAGGAGGACTGTGAGATGGCCCACTGAATGTCGTCTCCCATGGCCTCTCTGAAACCCCTATCATACTCTCTGCAACAGATGCTTTAATTGCTTTCCTCCTCATCTTCAGCTCAAGTAGCTCCCCATACATGGACGCAAACCCCCAATATGATGCCCTATTCAACATTTAAAAATAAAAAAATTGCATAATAATGGATGGTCCTTTGACCAAGTCATACCTATCCCCTGATCCACTGTGTACCTAACTTTAGGTTCATATGTCTCTTGCTCTTCCTGGCTATTTGGGTTAAAATAGCATACTCATGATCACCATTTACATATGCAACCAATTCTCTACTACTTCTGCTTCTGCTTCTTTGGATAAATGCAACTCCCCTCCCTTTTCCTGCACATACATGATACATACATTATTATGGTGGCTAGGGGGTAACTTAACTGGGGTTCAAACATAACCTAACCACACAGGTTGATGTATGTTCATTTTATCACTGTTGATTTGTGGTTAGATAGCTCGTATAATTTAGTAGTAAACATGATGAGAATGTTGTTTGTTGTTTTTTTTACCTTTTTGAGAAACCATGAAGCAATAGGAACCGGGTGCTCAACATTGAATAGTAGGATTTCCCCATTCCTAGTACCACTTCCAGTGGTGTTGTGAGTTTTAGATGTTGATTCAGGGAGAACAACAAGTACAACAAAAAGGGAATCTTTTTCTAAAAATGCTATACCTGCATAACATGCTATATCTTTTTCAACTTTCAATCCTTGTTCGATTCAACTTCACTAAAACTTGATGTTAGATAAGACAAATTATAAAACAAGATCAAAAGAAATACAAAACCAATTGTTTCATATGTTAGGATCATTAAAATAAGCTTCTTTCACCCTAATTAAGCCAACTTTTTTTATTTTGTTAATTATCCAAAAGCTTAGGAAACTGGACTTTACCTTTCCATACAACATTATGGTCCTCTTCTATAACTTATTCATTGTGCTTCCAAAAACTCAACTACACATATATCTGTTGGATCATGCCTTGTTTCACACAGCGAAAACAGAGTAAAAAAGAGAGAAGATAGGGGAAATTTTTCTGTGTTTCTTCTGTGTTTTTGGAGCATAATGAATAATCAGGTCCACAAAAAATCAATGTTAGAATAGGCAAGAAGTAAACAAACAAAAGATAGTGTTTTTTTTAAGGCTTATATAATCATACACATATACCATGAACTTGTATTTATATCTTAAAAAGAAAGTATTATTGATTAATAAGACATAATAAGAAAAAGAGTAAATTGAAATACACAAGTATCTCTGCTGGAAGACCATTCCAGCCACTAATCTGTCTCCCAGGAACATACGACATAACTTTTGAAGATGCCATGGGACTTGGACTTCATGGTGCAGTCTATCAAGCTCATAAACCCTTGATTTGGCAGCATACTTGAAACCCTCGCAATCTCTGAAAAAATAAACAGATTTGAAACAATTAGTTAAAACTGAGAAGAAACGTGTTTTCTTTCCTCAAGTAGAGCTGTCAATGAATCATGAAAAACACAGCACCCATTTCCTTCATTCTTCTTCTTCATTCCAGTCAAGAACACCTCCATTGGAGGTGTTCTTCGCTACTGATTCTCTTCTTTCATTCCCTGTAAAACAGCAGAACTAAAAACACCATCTAAATTTATTGATTAAATCTATTTTTTTCCAGTAAAATATCAAACCAAAAATGCCCCTTTATCTTCAACATTCTTATTCAGAAATAACAAATAAATAAATAAGAACATAGGTTTGATTTTCTGCAACGTATTTGCTCTTTGAATTGTAGCTTTTCTGCTTCAATGATTTCCTCTTCTTGATCAGACAATGGCAGAGGACCAAAAGTCCTTCCTCCTCTTTCGTGAGTTGATACCGATCGAACCAGAAAAAAAGAAACATAAATACCTTCTGCGTTGAACTCCAAGAACCAAACAATCTATCATCAAATCTTTTCTTCCTTCCATCGATCCTTGCTGCCAAGCACCCCATCGATCGCAAACACCCCTCGATCGGCGACTGTTAACGCCCTTCGCGACCGACCCAAGGACCGAGATCTACTTTTCCCTCGCTTCTCACTCCCTTTCGCCAACCCCACAGCATAATCTCAGTTAATTAGCTTTAATAGTTCATGTTTAAGGGATGAAAGATGAGACTGCAGCTCCGATCTTAGGGTTTCAATGGGGACAAAGGTTCGTAGATCGAAGAACTCAGGATTCCGATCTTAGACATTCAAAGGGGACAAAGGTTTGCAGAGAGCACTCCTACCTTGATAAAGAACCCTAGAATGATCACTTAGATTTTTTGATAAAATAAATAGTCCGGCGGCGCGTTCAAGAATTATAAAGCGACGTTCTTACACGACACGCCTTTTATGATGGGTGCCCTCCGTGTTTTTATTTTTATTTTTTTCTGACACAAATTTTAGGGCGCGCAAAAATACGTGTCCTAAATCCTTCAAAAATTTGGAGAGATGACATTATGTTTACGTCACACACTTTTGCGTACCATAAATTCGTGCGCGTCATAAATTGTGTGTCATTAAAGGCCTTTTTTCTTGTAGTGACAAGGAAAAACTCACTTATGTAGAGGTTCATACTTTCAAAACAGTCAGGTCTTGGTAGAAGGCTACTTTCAAAACAGTCAGGTCTTGGTAGAAGACTACTTTCAAAACTGTCAGGTCTTGTTAGAAGGCTTCTTTCAAAACAGTTGGGTCTTAGTAGAAGACTACTTTTTATACTAGTAGGAAATATGGGATTTTCTAGGGTTTTCAAACGTTTACAGTTACTTACAAACATTTTCATACTTATACAAACTTTTCCTCAAAACAGTTACAAGTCTTTTATTACAAGTTTCATTTACAAATCAATGACATTGAAATTCTTATGAATTCACCAGCTTTATTGCTGATACTCGCTTTCAAAATAACTTGTATTCTCAGGTCACCAATAGACAGGTACGACGACCAGGTTTTGTGAAGACGGAGCAGTCAAGACTTGTATTTTATTTTGAATATTCATTATGTTGTTTTATACTTTGAAAGAAAACACTTGTATTTAAAATTATACTATTAATGCAATGGATGATGTTGTTGCTAGCTTGTTTACTACTTTGCATTGTTGTGATACTTTACATGACGTCCTCCGCCCGAGAACGTTTCCGCCGTTCTCGGTTTTGGGGTGTGACATGCCGGCAGTCTGATCAACTAACGAAGGCGTTGCTTCTTGAACATAATCTATCATTTTCTCCATTGTGCGTTGACACCATCATTGAAATTGTTAAATAACGTGTCCATGTCCTCGTTTTTCGGGCAGTAGTTGTCTACAAAATCCAAATCAAGCTCTATATCATTATGCTTGGACAAATTATCACCAAAAATAGAATCATCTTCTTCAAGATCTTCATCATCATCATTGTTATCAACATCCTCACTTTTAATGAAATGACTTTGAACATGCATAGACATCAAATCATGTTCCTCGGCCACGATTGCAGCCGGAGGAACTCTGTTTTCTTCATGGTCCGACACTGGTATCACATCATCATCTACTGTCATACGGTCATAGGACTCATGGGACCCAGATGCTTCACTTGACTCTGCAAACATGACAAAATTCAATAGAGGGTATTTTCCTTGAAAAGTAACTTTACCCTTACGATTTTGCTTGATTAACCCAATGGTGTTTGGTCCAAGAGACTTCATGTCCAAGGTTTCACCTTCTTTAGTGATCTCCGGAAACTGCTCATTGATAATTATTTGGAGAAACCTTGGATATCAAAAACATGTCTCTTGTCTTTCCTTTGATGTTCACAACAAGCTCATCCAGAATAAACTTTGAAAAGTTAAAATCAAGTCCAGCAGCAAGAGCAGTAATAGCTCCTGTGTTTCTTAACGAGATCTCATATGCACCAGATCTTCTTCTTGAAATACAGCTCACAAAAACATGAGCTAGAAACCTCCAATAAGGTGGTAATAGCTTCTTTAAGGTAGGAGGAAATTCTCCCTCATAACCCATATTGCTTAGGAGCTCTTGAGCTAGATCCACTTCAATTTCCATTGGAAAGCTTGATTGATCGTCAATGTTCTGAACATCTCTGATTACTTGCTCTGTTGTAGTGATCTTGCATCCTTTAACGTGAGCTTCGATGAACACATAACCATCATTCTCTTTCTTTACTGTTGCAGAATTCCAGAATTCTCTGATTAGACTTTGATAAATTTCTAGATTCAGGGTTAAAGCAGTAGCCAAGCAGCATTCCTTCAAGCCATGAATCATGGACTTGAATTCACTATAAGCAACAGAAGGATCAGCCAATAGGATCGCCAGATTGTGACTTTCTACAAATTTAAGTTCTTCCATTTTGACCTACATGAACCAAGCCAAGTGAGAAAGCATATTACTTACCAATAAGGCATATGTTTTGTTCAAAAGATTCAATTTGACATTAATAATATTTTTTTAAAAAAAAAAAAAATTTTCGGCTGGAAGTTGGGTTTACGGCCGTAAGCCCTTCATTGGCTATAAACGCTGATCATCCCCTTTTTTCGATTTGAGCTTCGATCCAACGTCGTTTTTTTTGTTAGAACACCTTTGTGATGGTCAGAATGCACATAACTACATGTTCAAACTATTAATTTTGAAATTAAGCACAAATTTTTGGTGTGTCGATGAACAGTGAATTGAGAGAGAAAGTCAGGTTTACAGCCGTAAATTCAAAAGAGGGCATAAAGTGTTTACAGTTGTATACTATGTTATATATACCAGATCCATGACCCGGTCCGAGAACCCATGGGCTGCACCACTTTTAATTTCAAGTCCAATACCACAAACTATTTTAAAAATAATACATTTTGAGGAGTTCTATAAATAAAATAAAACAAAATAAAATCTAAAAATTTTAAACTAGAATAAAAACTAATTAAAAGTTTTAATTTTAATTTTAATTTAGTTTTTTTAATTTTTAGCAAAATAAAAATAAAATAAAAATAAAATAACAATGAATTAACACTAATTTTCTTTCACCAAAGCTGATAGCATATTGAGTTTGGGATCAAAGTTCTTAGACAGCCTGAATCCGTTTATCAGTACCTTCTATTTCATGAATAGATCTAGTCGATTGCCGGTATTGTGGTTCACTCAATAATGAAAAATGTGACAAGATTAGGATATACTGCAAGTGACAGGACATTGTGACTTTGCAATTTTGACAAAATTCCTAATGACCATTTATCTGATGATAACCAAGGATATTGTTGTCCACTTAAATTAAGCAGCGAGATCTACAGACAACCTATTAATTGATTGATTTTAGATGTATATAACATGTTTCCTACTTCCTGATATACGCCAACAATCAAGAACTTTCGAGACACTCCTTACTTTAGGTGAACAAACAATTATTAAGGAGGAAGACAAATTTAGAGTGCATATACTGTATACCTAGGTCGGATATTCTGATCACGCAGAGGGTGAAACATATGTTTGACCAGATTTAGAGGGATGGAGAAATAGAATGGTGCATATGTTGTGTACCTGGTCAGATTATCAATCACGCAAAGGAGACAACATATGGTTAACAGGTAGAAAGAATGGCATAGGAGGATATGTAGTGAGACAGAGTTGCATATGTTGCAGTCCAGGTCAGATCTTCCGATCACACAGAGGAGGAAACATATGACTAATAGAGAGAAAGAAAAAAAATAACCTTCTACATACCTATTTTATCGGCATTTCCCGGGCCGTCCCATCAATGTCGAAATTAAGAACAGAGTCCATACATCGAGGAAAGGTTAAGACAAGGTTCTAGATACAAATTATTTAGTTTAATCTGCATATTCCCATGTATATCTCACTGCTCAACCTACCCAAGCATCATATTGTCAAGCTAAATGGATCTGTCTAGGTCAATATTTGTCAAGTCATTTAATTCCTTAAGTTCATCTATGCCTAGTCAAGTCCAAATTACAACTTTCGTGCCTACCGGTGCATCGAACATAGAGCCTAGACAATTTAAATTTGATACTTTACACAAATTAAAATTACCTGTTATCACCAAGTTTGTATCACTTCCTGACACAACATCTACAAAACAAGGATAACACATAATATTTTTGGGTTTTTCAAATTTTCTGAGAAAGGTAAAAACAAAAAATATATATTTTTGAACTTTTTGAATTTTTTAAATTTTGTTTTGGTTTTTTATTTTTATTTCTCCCCTAAATTAGTGCATGGGAGAGAATGAAAACTAAATGCGCAAATTTAAAATAACCTAAAACACAAAAAACACAAAAAAAATAGTCCTCAAAGCGTATCATTTTCAAAAATCTGACAAGCACATCGAATCGAGCTTTGTTAAACGGTTTAGTGAACAAATCCGCCACATTATCAGCAGTGGGAACTTGTTCCAACCAAATGAGCGAGCGCTCATAACAATCTATGATAAAATGCATTTTGATATCGATGTGCTTGGTTTTTGAGTGTTGGACAAGATTTTTAGCAATTTGAATTGCAACCTCATTGTCACAAAAGATGGGGGTTTCTAGAAAATTCAAAGTGTAATCCAAGAGCTGATGTTGTGTCCAGATAACATGAGAACAACAAGCTGAAGCGGCTATGTATTCCGCCTCTGCTGTTGAGGTGGAGACAGTATGTTGTTTCTTGCATTGCCATAACACTAGTCGATCACCGAGAAATTGACATCCTCTAGACGTTGATTTCCTGTCAAGCTCACAGCCTCCATAATTACTGTCAGCAAAAGCATATAAATCAAATTCAGAATTTTTCGGATACCAAAGACCTAATTTTGGGCTGCCTTTGAGGTACCGAAAGATTCTTTTGACAACAATAAGATGTGAAAGTTTTGGATTAGCCTGATATCGTGCACATTGACAAACCGCAAACATGATGTCTGGCCTGCTTGCGGTTAAGTACATCAACTAGCAGATTATTAATTAGTAGTCAGTCTAATCTACAGATTCGTCTTCAATATCTGGAGTCAGCAGAGGTCTCTCAGCCATTGGCATTAGTGCAGGCTTTACATCTTGAAACCCAAACTTCTCTAGCATATCTTCAACATACTTGGCTTGATGTAGCAGGATTCTGATTGATTCTTGTTTGACCTAAACCCCATGGTCATTTTCCCCAAAGAACTCATCTCGAACCTCTTCTTCATAACGTTTTCGAACTCGTTGCACAGTTTTGAACTCGTTGACCCGAAAATGATATCATCAACATAGATTTGAACAACAATTTTATCAGAACCAACATGCTTAATGAATAGGGTTTGATCAATTGTCCCCCGTGAATAATCATGCTCGAGCAAATGCTTCATAAGCGTAGCATACCACGCCCTTGGAGCTTGGTGTAACCCATATAAAGTTTAGTCCAACTTGTAGACGTGATTAGAAAATTTTGAATTGACAAACCCAAGAGGTTGATCAACATAGATTTCTTCCTTCACAGCGCCATACAGGAAGACAATCTTGACATCTATTTGGTAAACCGTGAAGTTCATGTAAGAAGCATACACAAGGAAGATGCGAATAGCCTCCAAGCATGCTACTGGAGCAAAAACTCCAGTGTAGTCAAGACCCTCAATTTGACGAAATCCACGTACAACCAATTGGACCTTATTCCGCACAATAACCCCTGAATCATCTTGCTTGTTTTGATATACCCAGCGTCAGTCGAGTGACTTCTTTCCCTTAGGTAATTCAAACAGCTTCCAAACCCCAAGCTTTTCAAATTGATTCTATTCTTCATGCATAGCATCCACCCAGCTGGGCTCATTCAAAGACATTTGAATATTCTTTGGCTCTATTTGAGATATGAAGCAAGAGTAGAGACATGTATTGATATTTCTACTCCGACTTCACGTTCGAACACCATCACCCAGCTGGCCGATGACGTTTTCAATCGGATGACCGCTTTGAATTCTGGAAGGTAGCTCCTGGTTGATGTCATTGAGTGATACGGGAAGATTATGAATATTGAAAAGTCCATCATCTGTTGATTGATCCACCTCAGATGTTCTAGAATCATAAGAGGAACTCGCCATGAACTCGTTAGTAATCGGATCGAGAAAGAGAAGTTTCATAAACGTTTGAGTAGCAGCGGAAGAATCTCTGGACATAAACTCTCTTTCATCAGGAGTAAGAGGAGTGAAATCAACATCTGGATTGTTTTCTTTATTCTGAGAATCAGACAAATTACTTGGCACCGATGTATCCACTGAAGAAGTCTTAGAGGACACCACCGGTGGTCTGTAAATAAGTTCTTCGTCCTCATCTTCAATCACAGTCTTCGAGTTAGAACAAGAACCAGATAGATCATCTGAAAACACATTGAGCGTTTTGAACAAAGATGTAGTCAAACAACAATTGTGGACTGACTCTATCATCCGTCTCGTGCTCCTCCAACCGGCGCACGTCGAAGGATTCCACGATTTTCTTTGTCTTCTTATTGTAGACCCTATACGCCATGCGAGCAGCATACCCCACAAAATAACAGTCATCAGCTTTAGCATTAAATTTTGGGTTTGAATCCAGATGAAAGAGGGTGCAAGGACAACCAAATATACGTAAATGACTAACAGATGGTTTGTGACCATAGAGAATTTCGTACAGGGTTTTCATCTGAGCTTTGTTGATCAATACACAATTTTGGACATAACACGCCGTATTAATCGTCTCGGCCCCCAAAAGAAAACCGGAACTTTGCAGTCACATAACATTGTCCTTGCAGCGTCTTTTAGCATTCAATTTTGCCGCTCAGCAACCCCATTTTGCTGCGGTGTGTGAGCAGTACTAAATTGATGCATGATCCTTTTTTCCACACAAAAATGATCAAGGACAACATTCTTGAATTCCGTCTCGTTGTTAGTTCTGAGTGCCTTCACCCATTGGTTGGTTTGGTTCTCTATCATTACAATAAACTTCTTAATCAAATAAGCAACCCCAACTTTGTTGGATAGACAGAAAACCCATGTGAATCGCGAGAAGTCATCGATCACAACTAGACAATATGAATTTCTGTTGATGATGAGGACGTTGATCGGACCAAATACGTCCATATGTGAAAATTGGAGCACCTGGCTAATTGAATTGACCTGTTTGGGTAGGTGTGGCTTTCTGTGATGTTTTCCTTGAGCGCACGTCACACACTTTTCAAATGTGATGAAATCTTTGATAGGAAGCCTACGTACTATTTCATTTTTAGCATGTCGGTTCAAGTTCTTTACGTTGGCATGTCCGAGTCTTCGATGCCACAACATAGCATTGCGCTCTGCAACCTTTGAGAAGAGGAAAGTGACTTGTTCAGGAAGATTATTGTTCATGTCAATAGTGTATGCATTGCCATCCCGTTTTGATTTAACAAGGATCCACTCATCTGGGATAACAATGCCTGGCTTCAGAATTAGACATTCTTTATCTGTGAAATGTGTTGAATATCCCTTGTTATAGATCTGAGAGACGCTTAACAAATTGTGCTTTAACTCAGGCGCATAATTGACATTCTCGAAACTCAGCACTCCATTTGAAACAGTTCCTTTCTGAGTGATTTTTCTGCCATCTCCTCCTGCAAAGGAAACATATCCCCCATTAAAATTCTTAATGTTGTGCAGTTGGGAGATGTCTCTTGTCATGTGTCTGGAACAAACGTTGTCGACATACCAAGGTCTGGCTACATTCCTCCGTAGCTGTTCCTGCACAATAAGCGAGATTTATTAAGTTTTGGGTACCCAGGTTATTCAGAGGAAGACGATGATTTGGCAATTATAGATTTGGGCACCCATTTGTAGTTAGGTTTTGAAATATTTATAGGTGAATTAGGAACAATTTCTTATTCTTTGAGCGCTTAGATTTTCGGCTACGAGTAGTCGAAGATCCAGACGCACCCTTTGACGATATAGACCTAGGCTCAGCCATAGTAGATTTCAGAAATGCACCTGTAGCAGATTTATATAAAACCTGTTTTTTCGGTTTAGGATTTGCCATTTTCTCATTATTATGAGTTTTCCAATCATCTTCACGAAGACGAGATCTCGAGGAATTTCTAGTTAAAGACCTTCCTCGAGACTCATTTTGTTTTCTCAGTGTTGAAATGTACAAACATTCTATTGGAACAATTCGAGCAATATGACCAGCAGTACCACAGTTAAACCAAACTTGTTTATATTCGGAAGACTTGGTACTGCCTTTAACAATTTTCACGCTCTTATTGACCTTCCTTCTATTTCCACAAATGTAGGTGCATGATTCAGGTTGTGTGACAAACGTGGATGAGGTGGAAGTGCTAGTGACAGATTCAGATTTAGTACAATTCACAAAAATAACACCACAATTATCAGAAGTTTTAATGTTTGACACCACATTATCAACAAGTAAAACATCAGTCTTAACATCAAAAACAATTTCATCATCTTTTGAAAAAGGAACACCAAATTTCGACACACAATTATTATCAGATTCAATTCTTCCATTTTCCTACCTTTCTTGGCTTACTGATGAATCTGCATCGGAAGTAGAAACGTTAGTATCTAAATTCCTAGCACTAAAATTTGTTGCCTGTTCAGCGGCTGATTTACCATAAACCATAAATGGTTCAGGGTGAATCTCAGCTTGACTTAATGGAGAAGCAAGATAATTGTGATTGAATGGGGGAGGGACACTCTCATAACCTATTCCTAATTGTTTCTAGTCCTTCAATTTCGTTTGGTGTTCAATTATCGTTGCAACCTTTTCACTTGACACATCGATTTTTTTAAAGTTAAATTCAACATTTGCAAAACGAGTCTTTAATGTGTCAAGCTCTGCAGTCACAACATCAAGCTCTTTCTTAAGATATTTGTAGTTGACACATTTGTTGCTGTACTCTTCTTGCAATTTATCAAAATCACTAGTCTTGGCCTCTAGTTGTTCTTTTAAAGGTTTCTGGCCTTTTCTAAGTTGGCACCCCTCATATTTCAAGTCCTCGTTCCCTCTCTTTATTATTTCAATTTGTTCACGCAAAAATTTTATGGTATTAATATAAGATTGAGAGCAAATATTTTCACTGACCTATGGCTTTGCAGGCTCTGGGGTACTTTGAACCATGAAAGCAAACTGGAGTGCCATCGTTTCCTCTTCTGGATCCATCTCAGTTTCTCGTTCTTCATTGTCATTGATCTGGGCAATATGCGCATTTTTAGGTTCTGAGATGTTTAGAGCCGGAATTTGGTCATCCCAGTCAAATGACTGTGCTACCACAACACGATTTGCAGTTTGATTACTAGTTGTAGCTCCCCTATTGTTACTTACTGACACCATTGATCTTTCATTTCTCTATCTTCTGTCAGGTTTTGGGCAATCTCTGGCAAAATGGCCAGGTTCATGGCAGTTAAAGCAACGGAGTTTGCCTTTGTTAAACCCCACCTTCTTTTCTGCATTCATACCCCAGTTATTTTTGCCAGTCTTTTTGGAGAATTGTTTTGCCCGGAACACTGCCATAGCGATTTTCCAAGTAATATCCATTTCCTCAGCATCTTTAGGACGAATTTGATCCAAATCAGCAAAAGACAATCGAGGAGGTAGCTCGCCTGCTACAAAAGCATTATAACAATTGACAAGACCGGTCGCAAGAGCCAAATTTTCTTCATTCTCCTTGGGCGGAAGATTTGAAGCAGAGATTGGAGCAGACCCAGAAACAGATGTCTTTGATGAAGAAGCAACTTGTGGATAGGATACTAGACTTTGAGCACCTTGCATAACATATGATGATGATTGGGGAGCAATAACTAGTTGGGCTTGAGGATATGTGAATGATGAGAAACCATAATTGGATTGAACTCCAAGATTAGCAGTGGAGTACGAATTGACATGATTGATTTCTCTTTGCTTGTCATCCAAATCACAAGCTTTAATTATTTCCATGGTTTCAGCTAGACTAAGACAATTGAGATCCTTTGTTTTCTTGATAACATCAACATTCATATCCCATGTCTTAGGCAGAGAATTGAGAAGCTTCTTGTTGATTTCGGATTTGGTTACCAATATTCCTGTAGAATTCATCTCAGTTGTTAGAGTAATGAACCTCTGCAGTTGAGCTTCAAGAGATTCTCCCAAGATATGATTAAATATATTGAACTTTTGTCTCAACATATCCTGGCAACTTTCTTTCATGTCTTCATTTTCTTCATAAACTTCAATTAATGCCTCCCATAGAGCTTTGGTAGATGTATATTCCTGAAAACCCTGAGCAATATCTGGTGAAAGAGCCATAGTGATTGTAGCGAGAGCTCTTTCTTGCTCTTCAACCTTTGTAAAATGTTGATCAATATAGTCTTCAATATCTTTATCAACAACTGTTCCATTTTCTAGAATTAAGGTGATCCTAACAGGTCCTTTCAGAATGCTTCGCCAAACCTTTAAGTCCTTCATTTTGATATATTTCTCCATCCGATATTTCCATTCCAGGAAAACTTTAGCAGATAACAGACGAGGAATTCGAGTGGTTGTTCCCATTATGGAATCCAGTTCATGATGAATTGTTATGTTTTGTGAGTCCATTTTAATTTTCTGAATTTTTTAATTATTTTTTATTATTAACTTGAAGAACCAAGAATTAAACGAAAATTAAATCAAGAAGATTGTTTACGGCCAAGAGTTTAAGGTCGTAATCAGTGTACAACTGGGGTTTACGGGGCGTATATAAGTTTCCGGTCTTTGCAGTTTACGGTCTTAGAGAATGAGCAGTTTACAGTCTTTGCAGATTTAATAGATTACGGTTGTGAAAGGTGTTTATGGACGTACTCTCTTCAACAACCTCAACCATAAACATCCAGATGTTATGAAAACACAAATCTTTCTAGCAGATTTGATCCCTTTAACCTGAAAATCTTTTAACAGTGAACACGATTGAAATTTGTTTTTAACACCGGATTGCTCTGATACTAATTGAAAGGTCCCTAAACTGATAATCCAAACCAGTGATCAATCAAATATCAATCGAACAGATCAAGAATTGAGTAGAATAAATATTAATCCAAGCATGTACACGTTTTATATCAAATAAACGTCAAATACACCTTGGTTACACTTGGGCCGTAAACTATATGAGACACTCAGTGATTCGTCAACCACCTGACACAACTCTGACAAGACCTATATATAGGGGGTAGTTGGCCGTAAGCAGGTTTACAGCCGTAAAACTGTTTACGACCGTACACACATACAAAATCGTAAACAGAGATAAAATAAGCAAAACATGACCATGAACTAAATAAGGCCTATACATATGATTGCCTAGCCCAAACCACATAAGGATCTTCAAAATAATTCATATAATATTTTTATGTTGTGAACAAATATTCGATGATGTTGATTCTATGAAAATGTTCTTTACTTCCTTTAAAATTTTGAAAAAAATTACTATAGTTTTTGGGACACTTCAATATATATAATGTAGTCATATTCAAGTGTAGATTAGAGATCCTGTTTGTATGATCCTCTAGCATGTAGAAGCACATAAGGATCTTCAAAATAATTCATATAATATTTTTAAATAATATCATGCGAAAGATTTTAGTGAAAATTTTATAGTTTTGGCACACATGCTCCCACTAAACTCACCTTAGTCCAATGATAGTAATAACACACACTTTCTTACTTCGCTAGATTTCTCCAAGCTTATGCTTCCAAGTCAACACCTAATATGATGATCATCATAACGTTTTTCAAAAGACTGATATACCCTTTTAAGGTTAACTCATCCTTTTAATGCTCAAAACGCTCCTTAACTATTCTAATATGAGTTAAGGAAACCACGGAAGACCAAATGAGTGAAATAGACCCAAGAGACAAGAAAGATACAAAACACAAAATGGGATAGAATGCAGAATGTGCTGCGTTCCACCCACAAATGTGTCGTGTTCTCTGTACAACATTACATGTATTTTTGTTTTATTTCACATTTAGCTAACCTACTTGTAATTGAACTTCAAAAACAAATCCTATGACTCAAGGGACTTCAAAAGTAGGTTATAACACTTCAAATGAACATAAAATGATACTTAATGGTTCATTTTATTTAATTAAAAATCAATTTCTAAAAACTATCTCACAAACTTCATTTGGAAGCCAAACGAGAGTAAGGATCTCAACTTGCACCAAAAAGCTATGTGTGTATGGTAAATGCAAACAAAAAGACCAAAACTGATTCTTACAACTTCAAATACATAGAATTAAGAAGTCATCAATATTTTTCATGCTACCATTGAGCTCTAAACTTAATATGAACTTAAAAGAAACTTAACTTCTCATAAGAACTTAACAAACACCAATTCAAGCATAAATCCATAAAGTGACATTGTTTTGGGGATATAAAACATCATTTAATAATGAAAAAAAGTTTATACCATAATTTGATCCACCAAGTTTGGATCTATAAACCTTATAATTAAAAAGACGCAAATCATCACCATGGAAGCTAGATTTGAATCAAACACAAAGTAATCTCACCATAAGTCATAAAGTGTCAAATAGATCATATATTTGAAGTTTAATATATTCACTAAGAATAAAATCAAATCATAACATCATTATATGTGACAACCCAAGTTGTCCCGTTACATTTCCCCGTTACCGTTAACGGAATATTCCACTGTATAAAAGTTCCGTTAATTAGAGGGCGTCAATTTAATAAACATTCCATTTGCTCATAATTAATATGCCGTTAAGTCGTGACAAAAGGGAATAGAAACACATGACACACATTTCCATTTATTGGGAAAATGTCAAGTTTTATTATTACGACCACTAAATCGGGTGCGACCAAAAGCCCCGTTTAACGGCAGTATCGGGTAAAATTCCACTGAGCCCCGACTGAGAAACCCATATAAGGGTGAGTGGAGTCCATTGGAGACTTTTTACACTCTCTCTCTAGACCCGTTTTCGCCCCGAATCCGCAACCAAACGCTTCCAAATTGTAAGTCCGCTTACCCTAGCCTATTCTAAACATATTGATTCATGTTTTTGGACCAAAATTCGGACTTAGAAGCATTGGAAAAGGAGTTTACGGCCTAAGCTCCTCCTTAGGCCGTAAACACCTAAAACAAAGCCAAAACGACCCAAACTTGTCCCCAATGGCTAGGAAATAAATTGAGGTAATAGCCTAGGAGTGTTTAAACACTAAAATGCATGGATTTGGGACTCAAAGAAGAGTTTATGGCCCAAGCACAAGCTTAGGCCGTAAACTCCTCAAAACCATGTCAAAAGTGCCCCAAAACACTCCCAAAATCTCCCTAGGGCTTATTACATAATTTAGGGACTTATCCTCTTGAGTTTAAACCATTGAAACACTCTAAAATGATTAAATGAAAGGAGTTTACGGCCCAGACAAAGGCCAAGGCCGTAAACACCCTTAAACATGCCCAAATTAATTGTTTTGTCCCCCAAATGGCCTTATACACTTACCATAAAATACTAGGAGGGGATTTAAGGGCTTAAACTCAAGGAAATGAGGGATAACTTGGAGTTTACGGCCCAAGAATTTATCTACGCTGTAAACTCCCCAAAACCCACTCAAATGTTGGTTTTAATCACTCAAAATAGCATCAAACATCATAGAAAAATTCTAGAAAGGCAATAGGGGCTTTAAACTTCCCAAAACTCTAAGGATTAGAGTTTACGGCCGTAAACTCCTTTGGGAGGGGTCCTTTGGCCGTAAACTCAAAGAACATGCCCTTAGAGGCCTCAAACCCACTCATGCCTTTTAGGAAAAGTGCTTGGAATAATTCTATGAACAAGCTAGAAGCATCAAACACCCAAGAATATGACCTTGGGAGTTTACGGCCGTAAACTCCCTTAGGTTTGGCCGTAAACTCCTTGTTTGTTCCATGTTGATGCTTTAAATCCATTCACACACTTGATATTTGAGTTTAGCAAAGTTCCACAACTGATAGGAGACCCTTAGCACCCTTAAACGCTACCCGGGACCCCAAACACTCAACCAAAAGTGTTTTCCGCTCCTTTGAGTGTGTATAATTGTTTAAATAGTATATTATATGCTAATTGTATGTGAACATATGTTATCATATGTTAAATAGGTCATAGTGTGTGTTCAAGTCCTTGCGTGACACTGAACGCCCAAACGGCACTTCCGTCGGACCTATTTACACCAGGTGAGTTCATACCCCTAAATGAACCTTTTAAATGCTTTTAAATGTTTTATAGGGGGGGATTACAAGTTAAACATGCCAGTTATCATATCAATCACATGTGATTGATAACCCGCATGCACAAGATTTTACCACTCTTTACACTGTTTTATCGAGTAGGACACTATAAGGATTTTTACTTGTTTTAAAACTTTTAGTTACACTGATTTATCCGAATTCAATCTTAACTGGTTTATGAAAGACTTCCAAGGAATTTGAAACATATTTTACGAAAGGATACAATTTGTGAAATTTTCTGTTCATAAAGGATTTTCATCAAAAATTCCCTTTTTTGATGTATATTTTTACGTGTTAATTATTGCCGCTTTGCTTATACTTATTTTATACTCCTACTCTGTAATGCTTTCGCTTATACCTGATGACACTTATACTTATTCACGCTCTTACTTAGCGATGCGATTGTTCTTCACTTATACTTGATAACAACTCTACTCCCCTTATACTTGATACGCCTTTGCTTCACTTATTGTCGCCTCCACTTCATGATACGCTTATACTTGTTCGACACTTCTACTTCACTTGCGACCGCTTCTATTTCACTTGATAGACACTTCTACTTTACAAGGATCACTTCTACTTGAAACGCACTCAGTCTTAGTTAGATGTATGTCTGTACTTATATAAGTATATATAACTAATGATTGAAAGACTTAGGAAGGCTCGTCTGCCCTATTTCCTTTTCTTCGTTGAGATGTGGTCTGGTGGGATCGGGTAGCCGTCCGAAGGTTGTTTGGTTCATTAGTTGTATACTATGTATATGAGTATGGACATACAGGAAATTCTCTAGTCGAGTCAGTTAAGAGTCTCTACCTCTATTCTACACTTACTTAGAAACACACAACCCACTGTTTGGAAGTCTCTACCTCTAGTATATCACTTTCATTAGAAACCCACTATTTGGGATGCATCTTCAGGACACGGCCTTCTCCGTCGTCCAGTTGGTAACCAGAGTCTCCTGTAGGGAGAGCGGACATTGTGTGTATAGATCTATACGAGATTGATACCCCCGCACCCTGACTGCTAGCTACAGTCCACGGCTCACCAAGCCAAGGGGTGACAAATGTCACATTATGTAGATGCTTGTAGGGCGTCTGGAACTCTAGTCAGTATGGTTACAAGTATCCTGGGTTACCTTATAATTCATGGCTTTAAGGTAACGGTATTTTCGTCAGCAATTTACACTGTATGCTGATGTCACTTTTCAGAGTCACACTGTTTTGACCTTGCTAGACGTATCTTTCATTTGATACTGTCTGGGGTCTGTAGTCTCTGTTTTGACCTTGCTAGACGTATCTTTCATTCGATACTGTCTGGGGTCTGTAGTCTTTGTTTTGACCTTGCGAGATGTACCTTTCATTTGGTATCGTCGTCGGTCTATATTCACTGTTTTAGACCTTACTAGTTGTACCTTGCATTTGGTACCTTCTGGGGTCTGTGTCTCCACTTGCTAGACTGTACCAGGCATATCATTCGGTTGATACCTTCCTGGAGTCTATGGTTTCTTGCCTTAGTCAGCAGTCCTCACTGCTGAGGCATATGATATTCCCTGATGTCGTTTGCTTTCCTCAATATTCAAATTCAGTATTTTGATAATGATAGCAACTTAGGGAAAACTACTTTTTACCACTAATCACTGACCAGTCTTGGTAGAAGGCTGCTTTATTTAAAGAAAATATATGATTTTCTGGAAAAGACTCTAATACACTAAAACCTCTTAAACTATTACTTTATTAAGTTATTTGAATGAAATGTCACTAAATGCTTATGAACTCACCAACATTTGTAAAAATGCTGATAGTCGCTTTTCAAATAACTTGTAATCTCAGGTCAGCAATTAGACAAGTACATCCCTTGGAGCTGCTGATGAAGATAGCTTAAGTACCTTGCTGCACTTTATATATTTTGCTTGTATTACTTTGATACTATGTAATGTAACCATGTAAAATTATTACTATTAATGCAATGTCCTGATGTACTTTGATTACTATATTCATGTGTTGTGATACTTGACATGACGTCATCCACCCCAGAACGTTTCCGCCGTTCCGATTTTGGGGTGTGACAGATTGGTATCAGAGCATTATTTATAGTGAGCTAAGTATATCAATTCATAAAAGATATACAGCCTATAAATACAATGGGATAAAACACTCTGACCAAGAATTATACATTAAAATATAACCATATTTTACCAAAGTATAATAACATCCAGAATCTAAACACTCGAACAAAACTATCACAAGAAGAACAATAATAAAAGTCTTCGGATGTTGAGCACTACAGTCAAACCTGGGCAGTTATGTAATCGTAAGCTGGGATAAATGTAACCTGATCAACTACATTTATCCGAGATGCGATGAACGTGTGCTCGGGAGTGAGAGTGGTGTGCAGCAGGTCTGAAACTTACCAAATAGGAATTCTAGAGCCAAACATAAAGTTAAAATACTATGGGAGTATTTTAGAACGCTAAAAGATTCACACTAATCCCAGAAGTCATATTCAGAAGATAAGAATACAAACAAGAGTTAAAATACCATATGGGTGTTTTAGGAAACATAAGCAACCTTGCGTGAATAACTAAAAAGATCCCTATTGATATACCTACAACTACAGAGGATATACTTCCAAGATTTTATATAATAAGGATCCCATAGGCTAAGAATGTGTGGTTTCGCTCTGTTTCCTTTTCCTCGTTGGGATGTGGTCCTAGAGTAGTATCACATATTCAAAGGCCTATCGGATCTAAGCTATATAGGATTTGTATACCATGTGTAATCGTAGCAGAACTCGATATGGATCATACAGTGAAATGTTAATAATCTCTTAGGATTCTTTAGACATTTCCATTCTCGCACGAACCCTGTAGAAAATCCTACCCACTTCAGTGCTTGACAGAAGAGTTGATTCCGACCCCGAGGAGATTCATTGAGAAGATTTCCTGTTCGGAAATAAATGAACTGGGTCGAGACTATTGAATGCACCAAGTGCCCATATTCTCTTAGGGACAGTGGTGAGAGATTCACCTAAACTTCGGAGATTCCCAGTCATCCATCACGAAGTGATGACACCCACAGTTGGAATCAGAAGGAAGGCGGAGTAGAAATTCGATATGTCCATACAAGAAGAGAACCCTAGGAAACTACCCAAAGGAAGCCAACGCCGGTTCCAGTCAAAGATACGAGGCAGACCGAGGGAGCTAGTACATGGAACCCGGGAATTGTCTTTTCCTCGTATTCGTCACGATAATTCACCCTTAAAATAATGCAGTTTAGTGAGTTAGTGGTTACACTACTCACGTTATGTGTTAGGTAAATCGTCGTTTCCCGTTGCCAGATACACGATTAGGGCGGATCCCCGCATCTCTAATTGAGAGAATTTTAGCCATTTGCCCTTGTGAGCCTCTCTTTCCACGATTTCGTTCCGAACCGTTCTCAATTCTCTCCAGGCCGGAGAGTGAAACCTTTCCCAGTATAAATGTAACTTAGTAGGAACGACTCGCATCTTATGGTCTTTTTCCGATATTCATACTCTTACCTTGATTTCCAGGACTACATCATAGGGATGTAGTTCGACACTCAGACAGCCAGTACCCGAGGCACGGGAAAAGTTTATGCCTAATACGTTCAGGACAGAAATGCCCAGGGTTAACCATCATCTCTCATTACCTTGTATTCCTTCCCGTGTAGGAAAAACCATGCCACCGAAGAAGCGTAACCAATCCGCAAGCAAGAAACCTGCTCTCTTATTCGATGAAGCTACGTTCCAAGCTGCAGTTTCAGCAGTCGTAGCAGCTGTCATGGCTCACCTGAATGCTAACACCGCCAATGTTAGCAAGGACCCTGTCGGGATTTCCAATTCTGGAAATGGACAACAACAACCAACACTTCCACACTCAGCCACCCAAGAACCTCCACTAAACCCACTAAAGAGAAAACTCAAGATAGAGGAGGGAAGTACCTCGGCTCCAGGACCTTCCGAAGGGCAACGAGCTGAGGCAGTCGATACACCTGTCAATCCTTCCCACCCGACCTCAAGAAGACCATACCTAGGAGACCTTCCCCACTGCAGCAAGTACAGCTACCATCATCATGGTTCCTGCCGGGAACTCTATTGTGCTAGGTGCCACATGTTGGGGCATACTGCTCGCGTCTGCAGAACCCTGGTTGAGTTCATTACATCAACCACCAATGTGGCAACCCGTGCAGTTTGCCACCTATGTGGTAAAATGGGACACTTTAAGAGGGACTGCCCAACCAAAGAGAAAGACAAAGACACAGAAGGAGCCTGACACTACTGCTTAGGGAGAAGCAGCAAGGAAACTCGTTAGATTTTGGTACGTCTCTCGATCTCGAATGACTAAACTAAGAACAATAAAAGACTAATTCAAATATAAATTCTTTCCAGTAAGGCGAAAGTCGCAGCACTGTTATAAAAATTTAAATTCATTAGGTAAAACTATAATGGCTAAACATATACGTTACGACCATGTATATTTAAGATGGACAGACCTAGAGTGAGCGAATGCCGCCTCATTTCCTGTTGCTCGTTTGGTTGTGGACTTAGGGCGGGGTCGCTCAGTCAACAGTCCTCCCCACCTTAAATATACTTGACTAGTATATGTGAGACGATTATAGAAATGCCTCGTGAGAATCCGTTCAAGAAAAGATACTCTATTCGGAAGCACTTAGAACTCTCTATAGTTCCGCGTCGACTCTAACCGGTCCAAGTATCCGCGTTAGCGATACATAGGACGAAACTCGAGACGCCCAGAACTTGTGTGCTTGTTCGGCACATGACTCTATCGATCTTCATTATACATCATGTCGGAGTGTGCCAACTTCGATGACTCTATTGAGCATGGTTTAACTTCGTGCAACCATGTGTACATTCTTAGTGCTGTAAGCTTTCCCCATAGCCATATCGGCAAATAAAGGTTCCTCCGAACCCGAACCTAACACAAATAATCACATCTAATGCAATCCGTCAATCGTCCCTCTTATCTCAAACCTTCCGAAGTACCCAAGTAAGGGTACCCCACGCCGTCGACCAACCCCTCGTAGTCAGATGAACACCGAAGCGAAGGACACTGTAGATACTTTAGAAGACGACAACCAACCGGAGCATACTCCTTAGATTTCCCTGAGAAACCCGTCGCACCTCGCACATCAGGTTCGCGAGCCCAGAGAATAGAACTCATGAGGCTGACCACTATAACCAGGTATACTGCTAGCATCCATCAAGTATTGGCGGTTAAGCCAAGCATGAGCTCTACCACGAACCTCTCCGCAAAACACCTTCACCCTAATCGATAACATAGGGACCGGAGTCAAGAGAACCACTGCGGGGTGAACTAGTAAAGTCCCGAGTGATGAAGACCCTATACCCACTAGATTTGACCTAGACTGAGAAAACTCAGAACCTTCGGGAGAGTAGTTGCGGTAGATGCTCGCACTACTCATGCACCTCGTCCACCCAGATATAGACAAGTGGTGCTTATCATCCTCCACCCTCTTGCATGGAGGAATTCGTCGTCGCCCAGCAAACGGTAAAATGCATTCTCTGAAGTGAACACTAGGATACCGAGAACCACAGGATAACCTTCGCAGCCAAGAATACTTGGCCAAGTGCGAAGGTAGTTGCGTTAAATCTCATGACCCGGATCCCGAAGAGGTTATAGACTTGACACCAGTCTTGGTGTTAGTCGAAGGGTTATGCAGGAGCATGCACTTTCCAAACTAGAATAAACCACGGTCTTAGAGATTCCTTGGACTAATAGGTGTTCCACGAATACTATCTCACACAGAGATAGTACAACCACCTCCCGAGATAGTCCAACACTCGTCTGGTGAAACCCTATCTCCCCGACCCTCAGGGCTTCCGTAACTCAAGGTTCGTTAGTGCAGGTCCATTTTGCACAATGCTTGAGATAGACACTCTACAGCAAACCGATGACCATAGTCACGCCACCCACTCGACGATCTAGAAAGCCTCTATCAGCCAGTTGGCAGAAAACACGAAATTGAATACCACTTGAGATTTCTAAGAACCAACCTGAAGGACTACACTACCAGTATGAGAGAGAACGTTAGGAACTTCGGAATGGCGATCACGCCAGTGATGATCTTGCCATAGAAGTACACTATGTTCTAAGTACTGAAAAGCTCTACCCTTCCGAGAGTGTAGGACCATCCGAAAATCCTCATGGAGACATGGTCCAACCCTTTTCAGGTCGCTGCTACCTTCGGATATGCCAGAAGATTCACACCCGATCGATCCACTTCTTAGACTTGATACGTAACTTCCCAACAACACTCTTCGTGCCTCAATCATCTTGATAGAATCCATTGAGAACTCTAACCCTATAGATACACCTATTAGAACCCACTAGCTATCTAGACGGAATTCGCATCCCGTATGTGAAGGTCAGTCTGAAGGACAAGCACAGACTGGAGTTCACTTGGGAATGCGAGGAGAACTGTATTGGAAGTACTCCCTTACCTCTACTCGGAAATTCATACCTACTTCCTTGCCTAGACCTGAATTTCAGGACGAAATTCCCTCTAACGGGGGGATGATGTGACAACCCAAGTTGTCCCGTTACATTTCCCCGTTACCGTTAACGAAATATTCCACTGTATAAAAGTTCCGTTAATTAGAGGGTGTCAATTTAATAAACATTCCATTTGCTCATAATTAATATGCCGTTAAGTCGTGACAAAAGGGAATAGAAACACATGACACACATTTCCATTTATTGGGAAAATGTCAAGTTTTATTATTACGACCACAAAATCGGGTGCGACCAAAAGCCCCGTTTAACGCCAGTATCGGGTAAAATTCCACTGAGCCCCGACTGAGAAACCCATATAAGGGTGAGTGGAGTCCATTGGAGACTTTTTACACTCTCTCTCTAGACCCGTTTTCGCCCCGAATCCGCAACCAAACGCTTCCAAATTGTAAGTCCGCTTACCCTAGCCTATTCTAAACATATTGATTCATGTTTTTGGACCAAAATTCAGACTTAGAAGCATTGGAAAAGGAGTTTACGGCCTAAGCTCCTCCTTAGGCCGTAAACACCTAAAACAAAGCCAAAACGACCCAAACTTGTCCCCAATGGCTAGGAAATAAATTGAGGTAATAGCCTAGGAGTGTTTAAACACTAAAATGCATGGATTTGGGACTCAAAGAAGATTTTACGGCCCAAGCACAAGCTTAGGCCGTAAACTCCTCAAAACCATGTCAAAAGTGCCCCAAAACACTCCCAAACTCATCCTAGGGCTTATTACATAATTTAGGAACTTATCCTCTTGAGTTTAAACCATTGAAACACTCTAAAATGATTAACTGAAAGGAGTTTACGGCCCAGACAAAGGTCAAGGCCGTAAACACCCTTAAACATGCCCAAATTAATTGTTTTGTCCTCCAAATGGCCTTATACACTTACCATAAAATACTAGGAGGGGATTTAAGGGCTTAAACTCAAGGAAATGATGGATAACTTGGAGTTTACGGCCCAAACATTTATCTAGGCCGTAAACTCCCCAAAACCCACTCAAATGTTGGTTTTAATCACCCAAAATAGCATCAAACATCATAGAAAAAATTCTAGAAAGGCAATAGGGGCTTTAAACTTCCCAAAACTCTAAGGATTAGAGTTTACGGCCGTAAACTCCTTTGGGAGGGGACCTTTGGCTGTAAACTCGTAGAACATGCCCTTAGACGCCTCAAACCCACTCATGCCTTCTAGGAAAAGTGCTTGGAATAATTCTATGAACAAGCTAGAAGCATCAAACACCCAAGAATATGACCTTGGGAGTTTACGGCCATAAACTCCCTTAGGTTAGGCCGTAAACTCCTTGTTTGGTCCATGTTGATGCTTTAAATCCATTCACACACTTGATATTTGAGTTTAGCAAAGTTCCACAACTGATAGGAGACCCTTAACACCCTTAAACGCTACCCGGGACCCCAAACACTCAACCAAAAGTGTTTTCCGCTCCTTTGAGTGTGTATAATTGTTTAAATAGTATATTATATGCTAATTGTATGTGAACATATGTTATCATATGTTAAATAGGTCATAGTGTGTGTTCAAGTCCTTGCGTGACACCGAACGCCCAAACGGCACTTCCGTCGGACCTACTTACACCAGGTGAGTTCATACCCCTAAGTGAACCTTTTAAATTCTTTTAAATGTTTTATAGGGGGGATTACAAGTTAAACATGCCAGTTATCATATCAATCACATGTGATTGATAACCCGCATGCACAAGATTTTACCACTCTTTACACTGTTTTATCGAGTAGGACACTATAAGGATTTTTACTTGTTTTAAAACTTTTAGTTACACTGATTTATCCGAATTCAATCTAAACTAGTTTATGAAAGACTTCCAAGGAATTTTAAACATATTTTACAAAAGGATACAATTTGTGAAATTTTCTGTTCATAAAGGATTTTCATCAAAAATTCCCTTTTTTGATGTATATTTTTACGTGTTAATTATTGCCGCTTTGCTTATACATATTTTATACTCCTACTCTGTAATGCTTTCGCTTATACCTGATGACACTTATACTTATTCACGCTCTTACTTAGCGATGCGATTCTTCTTCACTTATACTTGATAACAACTCTACTTCCCTTATACTTGATACGCCTTTGCTTCACTTATTGTCGCCTCCACTTCATGATACGCTTATACTTGTTCGACACTTCTACTTCACTTGCGACCGCTTCTATTTCACTTGATAGACACTTCTACTATACAAGGATCACTTCTACTTGAAACGCACTCAGTCTTAGTCAGATGTATGTCTGTACTTATATAAGTATATATAAGTAATGATTGGAAGACTTAGGAAGGTTTGTCTGCCCTATTTCCTTTTCTTCGTTGAGATGTGGTCTGGTGGGATCGGGTAGCCGTCCGAAGGTCGTTTGGCTCATTAGTTATATACTATGTATATGAGTATGGACATACAGGAAATTCTCTAGTCGAGTCAGTTAAGAGTCTCTACCTCTATTCTACACTTACTTAGAAACACACTACCCACTGTTTGGAAGTCTTTACCTCTAGTATATCACTTTCATTGGAAACCCACTATTTGGGATGCATCTTCAGGACACGGCCTTCTCCGTCGTCCAGTTGGTAACCAGAGTCTCCTGTAGGGAGAGCGGACATTGTGTGTATAGATCTATACGGGATTGACACCCCCGCACCCTGACTGCTAGCTACAGTCCACGACTCACCAAGCCAAGGGGTGACAAATGTCACATTATGTAGATGCTTGTAGGGCATCTGGAACTCTAGTCAGTATGGTTACAAGTATCCTGGGTTACCTTATAATTCATGGCTTTAAGGTAACGGTATTTTCGTCAGCAATTTACACTGTATGTTGATGTCACTTTTCAGAGTCACACTGTTTTGACCTTGCTAGACGTATCTTTCATTTGATACTGTCTGGGGTCTGTAGTCTCTGTTTTGACCTTGCTAGACGTATCTTTCATTCGATACTGTCTGGGGTCTGTAGTCTTTGTTTTGACCTTGCGAGATGTACCTTTCATTTGGTATTGTCGTCGGTCTATATTCACTGTTTTAGACCTTACTAGTTGTACCTTGCATTTGGTACCTTCTGGGGTCTGTGTCTCCACTTGCTAGACTGTACCAGGCATATCATTCGGTTGATACCTTCCTGGAGTCTATGGTTTCTTGCCTTAGTCAGCAGTCCTCACTGCTGAGGCATATGATATTCCCTGATGTCGTTTGCTTTCCTCAATATTCAAATTCAGTATTTTGATAATGATAGCAACTTAGGGAAAACTACTTTTTACCACTAATCACTGACCAGTCTTGGTAGAAGGCTGCTTTATTTAAAGAAAATATATGATTTTCTGGAAAAGACTCTAATACACTAAAACCTCTTAAACTATTACTTTATTAAGTTATTTGAATGAAATGTCACTAAATGCTTATGAACTCACCAACATTTGTAAAAATGCTGATAGTCGCTTTTCAAATAACTTGTAATCTCAGGTCATCAATTAGACAAGTACATCCCTTGGAGCTGCTGATGAAGATAGCTTAAGTACCTTGCTGCACTTTATATATTTTGCTTGTATTACTTTGATACTATGTAATGTAACCATGTAAAATTATTACTATTAATGCAATGTCCTGATGTACTTTGATTACTATATTCATGTGTTGTGATACTTGACATGACGTCATCCACCCCAGAACGTTTCCGCCGTTCCGATTTTGGGGTGTGACATTATAAATCATGAAATTTGAATTTCGAGAACCTGGGGTTTGAAAACCCAATTTAACAGCACCAAATCTCCAAATATACCATCTATTTACTAGTTGAAGAATGGAGATGGATCAAGGAATGAAAATAAAAAATTAAACCAATATGAACTCCCTACTTTATAAGGTAATTTTAGATGTTCATATCCCATAAAAACCATAAATGAAAATGAAGAAGAAAAGTGGAAGAGAACTACCTTCTAAACAAGGTGATGTAGGGACTTGTGCAAGACTTTTAACAATTGACTTGAGACCTTCAAACACCATGGAAAAGGGAAGAAAATTGTTCTCCATGAGCCTTTAATGGTTGAAACCTTTCCTAAGGAAGAACCGGTGAGAGGATGGTGTCAAATAACTCAATTGTGGTTATTTATGCAACTATAGTCCCTTTATACAAAGATTCATTCATAATGGATCCAAAAAGAACTAAAACTTAGAAATTGTTCACGTATGGTCCTTCCTTATATAAAGGTATAAAGACTTGGTCCTACTCACCTACTTTGTCTAGATTTAATCAAATGCAACCTTTTATCAACATGACATAAATAGCCCTTCTATGAAAAATAATTTACACCGATGGCCACCCATGCTTATCATGACATCTGAAAACATGTTCAGAAGTTCAACCTCCATGTCAATTCCTTATCTTTTATTCCATATATGCAATTATAGGCATTTAATGATCCTTAGTGATATAACTCCATGAAGGAGGAACACCAAGGACTTATCGGCAACAAAATTTTGGTGTTAATTCGATAACCGAAGGGAGTGAATGTTATTAATTTCATTTGGTTGTCTAAAACAAAACATAATTAGGATGTCACTCTAGCTCGATATAAAGCTAGACTTGTTTCAAATGATCATATTTAATGACCAAACAATGACTATGACAAGACCTTGAACCCCATGGTCAAACCTAATACTATTCACAATGTTCTTAGCTCCTAATATCTCAAAGTTGGCTTGTTTGAAAGAAAGAAGTAAATAATACAATTCTTCATTACCACCTTCAGAAGACAATCTATATGCAAAAATCATAGGGTCTTCAAGATAAAAACTTCCCAAATTATGTTTGTATTATTTAATGATCTCTATACAGTCTCAAGCAAGCACCACATGCTTGGTTTCACCGATTCAATCAAATTATTTCTCATCTCGGCTTCGTACATAGTCGATGTGATTCTTTATTATTTAATTATAATTAGGGGCCACACACATCATATTTAGTATTATTTGTTGATGATATAATTTTGACTTTTACGTCCTCTGAGTTTGTATAGAAAATAACAATTACATTAGAAAACAAGTTATTCATGACTGGCCTCAAGGATCTAAACTATGTTCTTCACATTTGTGTTACTCGAGACCACAATGGCATGTTTCTATATTAGAAAAAATATTCCCTTGATATTATTGAACGGGAAAACATGTTATCTTGTAACCCGGATTAGATATCTACATATACTCTTGCCAAACTAGATGAATTTGTCATCCTAGTATCAAATTTGACTATGTATTGGGGCTTGGTTGGGCTACTACAATACCTCAATGTTTTCCGAGCGAAACATTACTTATGTCATTCAATATATTTGACATGATCCTTGAGAACCTCACTTCATGGATCCTAAGAGGATTTTATGTTATGTCTACAGTACAACCATATTTGGTTCGTAGTTATGTGCCTCATCCTCTCTTAACATGATTTCGTATTCCAATGTTGACTTGTTTGACATCCATCTCTTGATGATCCACCTCCGATTATTGTGTATGGGAAATAACCTTCTATTGTGGTCCTCCAAGAGCCAAAAAACTGTCATCCGATCTATTGTCGAAGTTGAATACGGGGCCTGACAAATATTTTTGTTGCTGAAACATGTTGACTTCATAATTGTCTTCTTGAACTTCACAAGCTTTCTGACAGAGCCATTGTCGTATACTATGATAATGTTAGTTTAGTTTACTTATCTAAAACCCATATGCATCATCACCAAATCAAAGACATCGAGACTGGCATCCACTTTAGGAGGGACAAAATAGCTCTTGGCGAACAAGCTCTAGGTGTTATACGTTTCATCATCCTCTCCGTATGTCGATAGTTTCAATAAAGACTTGTCGTCTACCTTATTTTTTTTTTTACTTTCAATACATTTTGAATGTTCGCAATAATCACAACAAGCAAGTAGCGAGAGGGGGGGGGGGGGGGGGGGGTAGTATATCATTATATTTGGATTGTATTTATTTTATATTCGTGCCATTGTGTATAGGCTGGCCCATTATATCAAACATGTAATTTACATATATATTTTTTCAATTAAAGTGAGATGACCATTATGAGAAAATAGTTTATTATTACACTTAAGGGTACAAACGAGCCGAGTTGAGTTGAGTTGAGCCCGAGCTTGCTCATGCTCGGCTCGACTCTTTTAAGTTATACGAGGCTTCAGCTTGAAATCGGCTTGATTTGAGCTTTCTTGTATCGAGTTTGGCTCGATCTCATAAAGAATTATACAAGATCGGCTCGGGCTTGAGCTCGACTCGTTTTTTTGTCTAACATGCCTAAATGAGCATAAGCTCGATTCAAGCTCGTTAAGAAGCTCATTTACTAATATCTTATATATATCCCTAATCTCCAAAATAATTTTATTTTAATATATAAAATACTTATAAATATTATTATATATAGGCTTGTTTAGGCTCACGAGCCTAACCGAGCGTAGTGATATAGCTTCGAGCTCGAGCTCGTTTAATAAACAGACTTAATATTAAGCTCGAACTCGGCTCGATCGGGCTCGTTTAAAATCGGTTTCGAGTCGAGCTTTTACCTAGCCGATTCCTAGTAACGCACGAGTAGTTAGGCTGGTTTGCACCCTTAATCACATTGATATTTAAATATAGAGTAAAATGACCCGTAAAATTTAATTGTAAAGTTATATAAAAAATGAAATAAACAATCCATAAACTCCGTAGAAAATGAAAGACTTTAAATAAAAGAAAATAAAAGTAAAAGACAAATATGAAGTAACGTTTTTTCTTTGCATGAGAAAATGGACAAAGCTAAGACCATACGGTGTGAACTATACTGCATACTACGGTATAATGCGGTATGCGGTAAACACTGCACCGACCCTCTAAAAAAGTATGGAATGCAAAGATTCTATTACAAGCTTACTGCACGGGAAAAAAATGCTCCTTCAAATGTTGTATTTCATACATAAAAATGTATATTGTGGTGGTTGTGGCATGACACTAATTTTGTGTAAGGTGATAGAAAAAAAAATGCAATACCAATACAAAAATGTAAGGTATGACATCCACCAATATACCAATATAAGTGTAACATGGGTGAAAGTGGTATAATGTCCCTTTCCAAGTACATTTTTGGGTTTAGTTTTTCTAGCTAGTTCGCTGAACTTAGCATTAAGCAGACACAATCGAGCCAATGCCCACTTTATCTTTGCTAAGCACAAGCTAAAATCTTGTATTCATTATGCTCTCAATGATATCTCTTGGTTGCCTAACCCGCATGCTCCTCCACTCTCTCCCCCACCCTTTCTCTCTCCATAACTAAACCCCTATATAACCCTTCTAACACCAACTACTCTATACTACCCATCACAAACACAATTAATATTCCAACAACCATCATTAGTGTCGATCACCATAATCCATGGCTGTTTCTGGTTTCGAAGGCTTTGAAAAACGACTGGAGCTTCAGTTCTCCAGTCATGATCATGTCATCGGCATCGGCCTCAGGGAACTCGACTTCAAGTCTCTCGAACAAGTTCTTCATCAAGTACAATGTACGGTTGTCTCAGCACTTGGCAACCAACACTTTGATTCATACGTCTTGTCTGAATCCTCACTCTTTGTTTACCCTACCAAGATTATCATCAAAACCTGTGGCACCACTCAACTCTTGAAATCGGTTCAACCATTCATTCATCACGCTAGAACCCTCAACCTTCACATCACGGCTCTTCGTTACACCCGTGGAAGCTTCATTTTTCCACAAGCTCAACCACACCCTCACACCAGTTTCCAAGAAGAAATAGTGTACTTGGAGGATAGCATCCCCGAAAGCCTATGTTACAGAAAAGCCTCTGTAATTCCCTCAAAACTCACGTCTCACTCATGGCATGTGTTTTCTGCCGGAGCTGTTGAATACTCCGATGACGTATCACTAGACTTATATACTGTCGAGGTGTGCATGACGGATCTTGATCAATCCCTAGCTCGCAAGTTTTTTCGACACCCAAACGACGGAAAGAATGGTGACTCTGCTGGAAGAGAGATGACGGAGATAACAGGCATCAACCGTATTAACCATAATGCTCACATATGTGATTTCGCTTTCGACCCATGCGGGTACTCAATGAATGGCATTGACGGCGACCGTTACTCCACTATTCACGTGACGCCGGAGGATGGTTTTAGCTACGCAAGCTTCGAGTGCGTTGGGTCCATTTACAATGACGACATGGCGGATATGGTGAAAAAAGCCGTGAGAGTTTTTGGTCCAGGGACAGTTTCCGTTGCCACCACCAGCGCCAATCAGGACATGTGTGCACGTATAAAGAGTGCGGTGGAACAGCTTGGGATGAAGTGCCGGAGTTTCAGTATGGATGTGTTCCCAGCTGCCGGGACTGTGGTATTTCAAACGTTCACGAGTCGCCGGAATAGAATATAATAGTAAACGATAAAAGGGGGACAATGGGTGCATGCCGATGACTTGAGGATGATGTGATAATGTTGCATGAGTGATACCAATGTGCATGTCATAGGATGGTGGGGTTGACTTGTGTAGAAAGATATATTAATTAGAGAGGTTGAGGGAGATATCTTGAAATGGCAAAATTGGAGGGGGATGGTGTGTGTGTGTTCATCTACATCATGATAATGTACCCCACTTTGGTTTGTCACGCCTAAGATTTTGAGGAATGTGTTTTCGAGTGGAAAATATTTGGTTAATTGTCATATTCTTTTAGTAAAATTGTTTTGTTTTTATGGAATACCGTAAGATTTATCAATGTCATATTTCTATCTTATTTTAGGATTTTAACAATTCAATATGATTTTAGTCAACGGATCGCTTTGTAACAAGCGGATGAATAAAAGAACAAGCAAAATTATCTCATAGTCATTAAGCGAAATTTGATTTAAATCAACAAGAATGATATAATTGAAGGAACTATATGTAATAGTTATGACAGTTTAAGCCTTCTTGATCACAAGGAGTATGGAGTTTAAGCTCAATGTTGACATGGATTTTTGAATATGTAAGTTGAAGTTTATTTTTAGAAAAGAAAGAGCAATTTAGATGTTTTTTAAACAATTTTAAGTTATTTCTTTAATATGAAATTTTCGAGATTTAGGTAATTTATCAAAACAGACTTTACATTTATTTTCATACAAAACAACGACTTAATAATATTGCATTCGCGGGTCAAAAACTAAAAAAGTTTTGACTTAGAAAGTATTGTGTCCCCCGTTAAGTGAAAACTACAAAAGTTTTTTATTCGAGATGTTTATAATATTTATAGTGTTTCAATTAAGAGGCTCCTTTAAATTAGAGTCCCAATTTACCCATGTTGAATGTTGAATACAACAAAACTAGTCACATTATTTTAATCACGTTTGTCGGCTCGTTTTAACTCATTAACAATCGAATACTTATTCAACCAGTTACTAATTGGCACGTAGACAAAAAAAATGGATTTCATAAGCTAGCTCATTATACAATTAAGTTCAGCTAACTACGCATGCATATGCACGAGGGTGACAACACATAGGCGGTATCATAATATATATATATATATATATATATATATATATATATATATATATATATATATATATATATATATATATATATATATATATATATATATATATATATATATATATATATGATCGGTGATGACTCATTTTAAATTAATGACACCTTAAAAAATTGAAAAAAATTATATAATAAATACAAATTATAAAATCGAGCATAGATCTATGTTCAGAAGAAAAAAAATTAGAAAACAAAATTTGAATAATTAAAATTGAATCATTAATCATAATAATGCAAAATAAAAAATTAAAATTAAATTATTGATTAATTTTAATGATGTATTTTTTTTCCAATATTTTTTTTTATCCCGGACATAGATTTATGCTCGATTTTATGATTTGTATTTTTTTTAGATTTTTTTTAAAATTTTTTAAGATGTCTTCACTCTAAAATGAGTCCTCATAGGAATCGGACCCTATATATATATATATATATATATATATATATATATATATATATATATATATATATATATATATATATATATATATATATATATATATATATATGGCATTTGTAACATCTAGACTTTCGGATACCTTAATGTGTGTTTAACCTTGAGACTTATAAAAGTGACTCGATGATTCGTGAGTCCGACTCGCCGAATAGGGCCGAGTTGCCAACATTGATTTAATGAGTGGACTCGACGAGTCAGAGAGGTGACTCGCCGAGTAGGTGCTGGGTAGAGAAACTCTAATTTCTCGGGGGTTGGGGCCTATATAAGGGAACTCATATCCTCATTTGCGGCTCACCTTCACTGAGAGTAAATCCTAATGTCCTTTTGAGCTAGAGAGTGTGAAAGGAGCTAATTTTGGGGTCTTTTGGTACATTTCTTTTGAAAAGGAGGGAAGGAGTCATCAAGGAACAAGAAGGGGCCAGTGGATCAGTGTTATTTCGTCCAAGAGCTTCTGGAGAAGGTAAAAAGTTCCCAGGGCTCTCCTTGTGGTGATTAGATCTCATGTTTTGATGAATAGGGCTTTCTATCACTTTCTTGGTTGAGATATTAGTACATGAAGTCCCTTTTTAGGTCTTGACTTCAGATCTGGACCTTGTGAGGTGCAGAGAGTCCAAAGGCTCAAGCTTTATTCAGTCACTTAATGAGTTATTGTGTTTTGGTGCCTTGTTGGAGCATATACTGGCATTATGAGCCTTATATGCCATGTTCGAACGTAAAACTTGCAGATATACGTGACAATCGACCCTTAGGAAGGTAGATCTAGTGTTTGGAGTGATAGATCTGCCTTAAATCATCTGAATGAGGAATCTGATCAAAGGGACTCGCTGAGTCCACGGCCTGACTCGATGAGTCGATGAGGGTTTGTCCTGATGGGTTTGATTGTGCGATAACTCGGCGAGTTGGGAGTCAACTCGACGGATTGAGTTGGACTTTCTTGAGACTTCTGAGGAAACAAGGGGACTCGACGAGTCGCAAGAGTGCACTCGACGAGTCGGGTCAAATATATACTGTTGACTCGAGTTTGACTTCTGTTGACCTTAGGGTTGGGTCAATGATGAGTAATGAAGACCATGGAGGGGTAAAATGGTCTTTTATCCACTTTAAGAGTTAGGCAGAGAAAAAGAATAGCCTTTGGTGTATTTGAGTATGAATTGAGTATTAACTAGAGATGTTATCCTATGTGTTAGGCGAAGGCTAGTTCGAGATTTCCGAGTACGAGACTCTTACTTGCTAGCTTGTGAGGTGAGTCTTCTCACTATACTAACCATGAGTGGTATCTTTGTGTGACTGAGATATCTTATGTGTTTATATTGAGTACTGAGATATCCTGAATTATGTCTATGTGATTTATGACGTGTATTATTATGTGCTTACTGAGTTAGGACCGGAGGGTCGACCCGAGTTATGGGACCGGAGGGTCCCACTGGGACACAATGACCAAAGGGTCTTACGGTGTTATAGCATCGGGTGGCTAATGAGCTGTGTGTGGTATTTTGGGGAACTCACTAAGCGTCGTACTTACCGTGTTATGTGTTATGTGTTTCAGGTTTTCTCATGATCGCGGGAAGGCACCGACTTGATTGTACACACCAGTGAAAGAGTTATGTTTTGAAGATCCTGGATTTTAAATCAAAAGATTATGGAGTTGCGATTTGTAAATTTAATAAAGGAGATTTTTGTGAAATGTGTTATGAGAATTATGCGATTTTAAATAAAAATTTTATATGAAAATTTAAGGTGTTACAAGTTGGTATCAGAGCCTTGGTTTGAGGGATTCGGATGCACCTTCGGGCATATCTGGACTCAAACTGAGGATTTGAATTTTTTTTTCAAAAGAAACGGTTTTTCAAAAACGAGCAAGAGTTCTAAGAGAAAACGAGAAGGAGCAGTGTGTACAATCAGCCAGAGCCCGAACGGTGATTTCCCAAAATACCCTTATTTTGTGATACTTATAAGATACTATTTATGCATGCTAAAGGATTGGCTAGGTATTTCATATTTTAGGGCTAGAGTTGCCTGATTTGTGATGCCTTAGACTAGGAGCTGTTGCTATTTGTTATGTGCCTTGAGTATGTGCTGGGTAAGAGTATCTAGCAGGAATATTTCAGAGGTAGAGTTTTGAGTAGAGGAGTAATTTAGGAGAGATACCTAGATGAACATTGAAGGAGCCTACTGAGAGAGTAGTTAAATACCCACGTGGGGTAGAGTTCTTGAGTTCAGTGAAACCTTTTGAGTGTGAGCAGAGCAAATAGAGTTATAACTTAGAGTGGTTTTACGTGCTGGTGGAGATTATTCGATGCCCGAATGCTGCTTGCTTCATTCTTTGTGGAACTCTCGATGATGGGAGTCAGCTACTAAGTGAATATGACGATATTCAGGAGGTAGATGGCTGGCATCATGAGGAGTTCTTCAGTAGCTGATGACAGAGAAGTGTGAGAACCTAGGGAGTGAGCTTAGTCAGATGAGTACTCTAATAGAGGAGAGTGTTCTGCTGGAGAGTGAACACGCGTGACGGGATTGGTGATTGAGGAGGTTGAGCAACTACTTAGAAAATCTGGAACGATCCATGTGGAAAGTATGGGTAGATGTGGCAGGTAGTATGGGCCCGTACTACTGAAAGCTGAGGACCCATACTCGAAACAGGGAGAATTCCAGAGGTTATAAGTAGCAGATTGAGAGGACATAGCATGGTTCGGGCACCATGAATCATAGCAGATCGAGAGGTAGTGACATGGTTCGAGTACCATGATTCGTGGCGGATAGTGGTTCTGGTTTTGCCAGTTATCCCGTTGAGATTGATTAGACTGAGATTAGATGTGATAGAGTGTGGGGCCAGAGGGCCATGTTGAGCGAGATTCAATGGAGCATACCTTGAGGGGGAAATCGAGTTAGTTTCTGAGAGATTTTTGGTGAGATGTCAGTTGGAGTCGCAAGACTCAGGGATGAGTAGAGATGGTGCTTTATGGAGGATTACGGTCTGAGTTGAACAGTCGGCCGATAGCGGAGATTCCACCTTTTGTGACCAGAGTTGTGCTATTTTCTGTGAGAAGCAGAAGGGATAACGAGCTTCCGATTTCAGAGCTTGGAGGTAAACCCTATGGGGTAGCGTTGGTTGAGATCTTTCACCTGAGTATATGGGTAGTATGTCTGCCGCAAGGTAATATTATTGCATGAGAGGGTCATCATTGGGGACTGAGATGGTCAAGGATAAGGATATACCCTATTTGAGTATATTAGGGCATATGTTAGCAGCAGAGACGGGTGATCAAGAGGAGTAGTTTGGGGCGGTGGCTCTCATTTTCTATGATGGACATTGATTTTGGGGGGGTGAGGTCTCTGCTCTCATGATCTATTCTCATTTTGGGACGTTGGTCGGGGAGTCGAAGATGAGGAGTGTGATAGTTCATTATTTTTCAGACTGTGAGTCATGGATACTACAGGACAGTTGAGATGTCCGGTAGTGTATCAGTGTGTGATTTTGGATGACACGTTGGGAAGTTTTTTGAGGATTTTATCTGAGATTCGGGATGTTTGGAGTTTCTTTGTCTCTAGCGAGAAGATTATCGAGTGTTATGTGGTACTTTCCAAGACTAAGTGTGATGTACCTGATGGAACAGTCTGTGGAATAGATTGTTGGTGTGCCAAATGGTGATGGTTCGAGCCCTAAGTGGGGGAGAACCGGGTATTTTATTGAGAGTATCATAGATTTGTTCAAAAGCGGCTAGAGGGTTGGATATAGTGACCTATAGTATGGATACATAAGACTAGGGTTATTAGTGGTCGAGGCGAGGTGTAGACCGAGATCATGCATGTTGTACGTGTTCAGGAAAGGATGAGTGTCTCCTTGACAGGTGGCTGTTGGTCGGAGACCTTGTGGTGGTTAGGAATTATTCGAGGTTGTAATGGTAAATTCGAGGCGGGTGGCTCGTATGGATAGTTTCAGTTGTTGAGAATTTATGGTTAAATGTATGGGTTGTTATATGCACTATGGGAGGGATAGAAGTTGATTGGGCAACCAACTTCAGGGTCGGTATGTGTATCCTTGGATGGGTTTTGAGCAATAGAGGAGGGAATTTCGGATGGTCGTCAACATGTTCTGAGTCATTGACGATTACTCCGTGTTTCAATTGAGAGTTGGAATATTCCGAAGTTACGAGTTGTATGAGAGGAAGATCATTTATGAGATTCTAAAAGGATGCATTGCTGTATCTGAGTATGATGCCATAAGTAGGAGATCAGTGGTTGAGGCAAGACATCGCGAGGTTCTGTGATGGTGTACCGAGGTATCCGAGTAGAATGCCCTGAATTTCGGATTATTTTGAGACTTTAGTTATGATATGGCAAGTGAAGTATCAAGTAACTATGGTTCCAGCGGGAGCCCTTCAACTAATTTTCATCAAACAGGAGTATCCAAGAATATGAATTGCAGCGAGAAAAAGTGTTGGTCACGAAGGTTGTCATCAGGAGTGGCGATGCTTAACTTGGGTGGGTGTGTGTACGTATCTATGTTGAGCCGTGGAGTATCGATAGTGAACTAAGTGGGGTGATGACTCGAGGAGGAGATTATGGGGGATAAGAGGGTGAGTGGATCCGAGTGGGAGTAATCACTTCGGATTATCAGGGGAAAACCATGGAGTGAGCCCATGGTGAGTCAGTTAGAGAGAGTGTTGTGAAATTACAGGGAGCCGTAGTGTTCAGAAGTCTGCAATAGAGTGTTGTGATACTACGGGGAGCCGTAGTGTTCACCAGTCTGCAAGAGAGTGTTGTGATACTATGGGGAGCCTTAGTGTTCACCAGTCAGCGAGAGAGTGTTGTGATACTGCGGGGAGTCGTAGTATTCATGAGTTAGTGACAGAGTGCCGTAGGCCTATGGGGAGTCATATTATTTGCTTGTAAGATCATGACACAAAACAGTTTTTAGACTTGGATAGCCTTATTCTCTGAGTTTCAGGAACCTGGTGGCCGGACCAGGGGCGAGACTGGGGTCTCCATATGTGTCGGGAATCGTTATATTCTAAGTTAAGTTGTGGTTATTACAATCGAAGGAATTGGAGAAGTGGTGTACATGTGGGTTGCGGGTCATGGGTCATGAGTTGAGTGCTTCATTGGGATGAGTGGTTCCAATTCGGTGTCGGACCAGACTCTCGAGTTTGAGTTTGGCTTTGGTGGTGTATTAAGTAGTTGAATGAGATTCCGAATTCAGAGATGGGTTACATTTTGAAGGGTATTGTGTGTCATCTGATGTCTTAGACCTGAGTGGGTCAGTTCGTTTGTATGGGAAGGACCACGAGATGCATGGAACTAATGAGTAGTAGATGACAGAGGTCGACGATGTGACAATTTTAGTTGCGATTGTAGTTTTCGCTTGGGGTAAAGCGAACTTTGTGACTTATGTGTCATAATGGTCCGAGATAGTTATTGTGAGAAGGAAGTCAGTGAGACATTTTGGGGCATGCTATGGTTAACCTTTGGAGGTTCAACTGTGGGGTCGAGAGTTGACCGGGTGCTCAGTGTTGAAAGGGATATCTGGGAGGGAGCTAAGGCTTATGTTTGTTAGATGACAGAGGATGATTCTGAGCAAGCATGATCATTTTCTTGTGTTTGAGGGCAGGGTGTTGAGAGTTCTTTGTTCAGATGGGATTTCGATTGTAGTGCAGTGGATGGGTATCTGGTGTAATTTGACCCTTTCGTTCCTTGGAGTATGATATGGATTTTTTGTATGTCTGGTATGAGTGATTGGTAGCCTATTTTTGGGCTTTGACTTGTTTCTGTCAGTCGCAATGAGAGAATCAGAAGGGCAGTGAGTTATTAGGGTCTGTTATTCGAGGAGCGAATAACATGGTGATAGCTTGAGAGGGCGGTCTGGCAGTGAGACACACCACTAGAGTTTCCAGATTCTAGAGAGTCAGAAGGGGTATCGTAGCATCAGGAGGGTATGTCCTCTTTCAGGTTTGAAAGTTCCTGTTTGGTTTCAGGTGTCTATCGAGGAATTTAGTTGTGTGGTATAAGATCCTTTCGGTGGTACTTTTCGGGTTGGTGGGTTCGATCTATGTGACGTTAAGAAGCGATTTTGAGGGCGAAATCTAATTCAAGTGGGGGAGAATTGTAACATCCAGACTTTTGGATACCTTAATGTGTGTTTAACCTTAGGACTTATAGAGTGACTCGACGAGTCGTGAATCTGACTCGCCGATTAGGGCTGAGTTGCTAGCGTTGATTTAATGAGTGGACTCGACGATTCCGAGAGCTGATTTGCCAAGTAGGTGCTGGGCAGAGAAACCCTAATGTCCTTTTGAGCTAGAGAGTGTGAAAGTAGCTAATTTTGGGGTCTTTTGGTACATTTCTTTTGAAGAGGAAGGAAGGAGCCATCAAGGAACAAGAAGAAGGCCAGGGGATCAGTGTTATTTCGTCCAAGAGCTTTTGGAGAAGGTAAAAAGTTCCCACCTTTCTCCTTGTGGTGATTAGATCTCATGTTTTGATGAATAGGGCTTTCTATCACTTTTTTGGTTGAGATATGAGTACATGAAGTCCCTTTCTAAGTCTACACTTCAAATCTGGACCTTGTGAGGTCTAGAGAGTCCAAAGGCTCAAGCTTTATTCAATCACTTAATGAGTTATTGTGTTTCGGTGCCTTGTTGGAGCATGTATTGGCATCATGAGCCTTATATGCCATGTTTAAACATAAAGCTTGCAACTTTACGTGACAATCGACCCTTAGGAAAGTAGATCTAGTGTTTGGAGTGATAGATCTGCCTTAAATTGTCTGAATGAGGAATCTGATCAAAGGGACTCACTGAGTCCATGGTCTGACTCGATGAGTCGATGAGGGTTTGTCACTTTGTCCTGATGGGTTTGATTGTGCGATAACTCGGCATGTTGGGGGTCAACTCGACGAGTTGAGTTGGACTTTCTTGAGACTTCTGAGGAAACGAGGGGACTTGACGAGTCGCAAGAGTGCACTCGACGAGTCGGGTCAAACATGTACTGTTGACTTGAGTTTGACTTTTGTTGACCTTAGGGTTGTGTCAATCATGAGTAATGAAGACCATGGAGGGGTATAATGGTCTTTTATCCACTTCAAGAGTTAGGCAGAGAAAAAGAATATCCTTTGGTGTATTTGAGTATGAATAGAGTTTTAACTAGAGATTTTATTTTATGTGTTAGGCGAAGGCTAGTTCGAGATTTCCGAGTACGAGACTCTTACTTGCTAGCTTGCGAGGTGAGTCTTCTCACTATACTTACCATGAGTGGTATCTTTGTGTGACTGAGATGCCGTATGTGTTTATATTGAGTACTGAAATATCCTGCATTATGTCTATGTGATTTATGTTGTGTATTATTCTGTGCTTATTGAGTTTGGACCGGAGGGTCCACCCGAGTTATGGGACCGGAGGGTCCCACTGAGACACAATGAATGGAGGGTCGTACTATGTTATATCATCGAATGGCTAATGAGCTTTGTGTGGTATTTTGGGGAACTCACAAAGCTTCATTCTTACCGTCTTATGTGTTATGTGTTTCAGGTTTTCTCAGGATCGCGGAAAGGCACCGGTTTGATTGTACACACCAGTGAAAGAGTTATTTTTGAAGATCCTGGATTTTAAATCAAAAAATTATGGAGTTGCGATTTGTAAACTTATTAAAGGAGATTTTTGTGAAATGTGTTATGAGAATTATGTGATTTTAAATGAAAATTTTATTTGAAAAATTAAGGTGTTACAACATGACTTTGTTACCAGATGATAACGCCGTATGTCTCTAATGATTACGATGAAACTACAAGGTCACAACGAGAAAGAAAATTCAGTTGTTCTTTGGGAGGCGGCTCCCGGGAAAATGCCCCGACTATCAAGTCAGTGGATAGACTTAGGTGAATATGGGGTAAAATGAGTAAGAGCGACTTACTCTCTGTTACACTCTAAATTTTCAAACACATTTTTTATTTTTAAAACCACATAAAACCCAATATCACATTTCTCAAAAACCCAAATGTATAAATTGTTCAAAACGCAAGACCACAAAATGTTTGATAATATCCCAGAATCCTCAAAAACATAATCTTAAACTGGTGTGTACAATCAAGTCGACGCCTTCCTGCGATCCTAAGAGGTACCTGAAACACATTTAACACAACACTGTAAGCACAAAGCTTAGTGAGTTCCCCAAAATACCACACACAAATAATTAGCCTCTCATGGCTATAATAAGGACCCTCCGGTCATGTGTCTCAGTGAAGACGCTCTGGTCTCACAGCTTGGGTTGAACCATCTGGTCCTTCGTCTTAGTGAAGACCCTCCGGTCCCAAAAGACAGAATAACTCAATAAGGCATATAATGATATACATCATGAATCACAAAGACAGAATGCATAATATATCACATAAATCAACATAAGCACATAAGACCCTCCGGTCACATAATGATTACCACTCAGATAAGTATAGTAAGAAGACTCACCTCGTAAGTAAGCAAGTAAGTCTCGTACTCCATGATTGGTCTAGACACCGCCTACATATCATAATCATCATTAATTAAAACTTTACAACAACTCTAAAATGTTAGGCTACCCCCCTTCTAACTCTCGGAAAGGGTGAAAGATCATTTCACCCCTCCATGGTCCACGTAATCCACATCTTGACCAAACCCTAAAATTCAACGGAAGTCAACAACCGATGTTGAGCCAACTCGTCGAGTGCATCTATCTGACTCGTTGATTTCCATCATTCTCTCTAAAATATTGGGAAAATACAACTCCACTTGTCGAGTTGGCTCACCAACTCGTCGATTCCGTTTTGTCCATTCTCTCATTTAGACGTTTTTAAACAGAACTAAAGCCCCGTACTCTAGATCTAGCCTTCCAAGGATGAAGTATCACGTAAAGTTGCATGCTTTACGTCCATGCATGGCATCTAGTGCTCAAAATGCCAAAACAAGCTCTATAGAGGTTTTAATGCATGGAAGATGGCCAATAGTTTGATAAATCTTGAACCTTTAGGCCCAAGGGACCTCATATTGTCCATATCTGAAGTCTCAACTCCATGGAAAGCTCAAACAACTTAAGGACCCAAAGAAAAGATGGAAATGGCCATAAACTCCCTAGTGAAGAGATCTAACCAAACAATGATCAAAGTGATAGCGTTTTACCTCCAAATAGCAGCTAGCACTAAAATAACACTGGATCCAAGGGCTCCTTCTTGTTCCAAGCCCTTTGCTCCTCAATCTCCTTCCAAAAATGCACTAGAACATAAAATATTAGCCTCTATCTGTCACAGATGAATATAGCTCGATTAAGGTTTCTCTCAGTGTCTCAAGGTAATAGGGAGGAGGAAATGAAGCCTTAAAGTCATTTAAATAGGGTACAAACCCTGAAAACTGGGGTTTTCACACTCAGCTCCTACTCATCGAGTTAAGGTCCTCCAACTCGTCAAGTAGACTCTAAAAAATCACACGACCATGTAAATCTCTAGTCGGCGAGTTGGGGCGTCCATCTCGTTGAGTTGCTCTAACAAAATGTATATAATTTAATTAAATATTATACCTTGGAGTCGAGATGTTACAATTCACCCCCACTAGAATTAGACTTCGCCGTCGAAGTCATCCTCCGGAAACAACTCTGGGTACTGCTCGCGCATCTCGGACTCCGGCTCCCAAGTCCACTCGGATCCCTTCCGATGCTGCCACTGAACCTAAACCAACGACACCTCTTTATTCCTCAAGACCTTCACCTTCCTATCCAAGATCACTATTGGCTTCTCATTGTAGTTCAAGCGATCATCAACCTAAATGTCCTCTAAAGGGACCACTGCCGTCTCATTGGCTACACACTTCCTCAGTTGGGACACGTGGAGGGTGTTATGAATCTGGCTCAAATCTGTAGGTAGCTCTAACCGATAAGGTACCTTAACCACTCGAGCAATCACCTTGAAAGGACCGATGTATCTAGGGCCCAACTTGCCCCGCTTCCTAAATTGGATCACCCCTTGATAAGGGCATTTGCTCTTCTATTTTCTCCTCTTAGGATTTGCTTAATGATAAACTCTTTAAAAGGTTCGACGATCCGTTGCACGGATTTCACGTATTTCTCCATTCGCTTGTCTCTTGCTTTGAATTCTCCATTGATTTCATTAGATGCTAACCTTGAATCCGTCAGGGTTGTTATCATTTCTACACCCATTTGCATTGCTAATAGTAGGCTGGCGAGTTAGGCCTCATATTCACCCTCATTGTTAGAGGTATGAAAATCAAAGCGGATGGCGTAGGTGATCTTCCCCCTAGGCTTGTTATGATCACGCATGCCCCTGATCCTTCTTTACTGGATGCTCCATCGGTGTATAGGGTCCACCTCTGGCTATCCTTTGGTTGGTCTGTACCCGATGACTCTTTCTTATGGATTGCTTCCTTTACATCATCTAGAATTTCAAGGAGAAAGTCTGCTAATGCCTGCCCCTTGATGTTGGTTTCTGGGCGATAGCTAATTTCATGTTCCTCCAGCTCAATTGCCAATTTTGCTAGTCGTCCAAACATTTCTGGCTTGAGTAGTATTTGTTTGATTAGACAATTTGTCAGCACTTCTATCTGGTGTGCTTGGAAATAGTGCCTCAAGAGTCATGCAATTTGTAAATCAACGCTTGCCTTCCTTCCCTTTCTACTACCAGTACCGAAGAGATAGCTTCGTCTAAGGCTGAGAGGTATACTTGCAGTGTTTCACATGGGACAGGTCTAGCTAGTGTAGGTAATTTGTGTAGGGCTTCCTTAATCTGCTGAAGAGTTGCTTCTTCTACTACCATCTATTGGAAGTTGCTCTTTTCAATGCATCCCTTAAGATTGTGGAAGAGAGGTAGGGCTTTTTCTGCTGACTTGGAGATGAAGCGTCTTAGTGCGGTTAGTGTACCGTTCATACCTTGAGCATCCTTTAGAGTATATGCGGATGGTACCTAGATTTATTGCACAAGTGAACGAAAAAAGCAGCAAAGGTTGAAAATGGCATACATGAGGAAGCGTTAATCGGATCTCATAAAATCCGTATAAATGGAAGCCTAATTGGAGAGATAAAATTAATTCCAAAAATATACGATTATTTAATTATACTATATTAATGACATATGTAAAATACCATGAACGCGCTTTACTATTTCTTTTATTATTGAATTAAATGGATAAAATGATTGGCTGAAAAACGTTCTTACGTTCTCACAATAATATTTGTTTTTATTTGAACCTACTTCTCTCTCTCTCTCTCTCTCTCTATATATATATATATATATATATATATATATATATATATATATATATATATATATGTGTGTGTGTGTGTGTGTGTGTGTGTGTGTGTTTGTGAAACAACAATCATATGGGTTGTAGATGCATATATGACTGTTAATTCATATATATATATATATATATATATATATATATATATATATATATATATATATATATATATATATATATATATATATATATATATATATATATATATATATATATATATATATGTTCTAACTTCCCAAAATTTAAGAAGAAAAATTTCATTTTAATAACAATTAAGCTATCATCCAAAACATTTTCATAAAAACCATAATCAAATTAGAGTGTGTGAAAATCATCCAGTTATATCGGAGTCAAATAAAATGTGAAGCATTCATGGTGTCTGCGATGCGATGACCCTGAGCTCTTTCCCTTTGATCCGGACGTACCTGAAATATAAACAGTAAACCATAAGCACAAATCTTAGTGAGTTCCCCAAAACAAGACATACCATACATATCAAACATATAATAGGCCTCGCCTGTCAGCGGGCCCCACCCGACATTGAGCCCCATTTCGAACAGATTAGTCAGTAACATGAGATGGGCCCCGTCTCATAACATTCCTTAGGCCGTGCCTGGCATCGGGCCCCGCCCGGTATACATACAAACATATAAACTCATGCAAGAATCATAAAAATAAATAACATAGAATATAGTCATCAGGCCCCACCTGGCATCGAGCCCTGCCCGATATACATATCAGATATCATACACATAAAAGTCATGCAGACAACTAGCATCCTAATCATAATAAACCATTGGAAAACATTGGTGCCTTCAACCCGCCAAACACAGTGAGGAAACTCACCTCAAAGCAGCTGAATATCTCAGATAAAAGCTTAGACTGCTGATTTGGAATAATCCCCGCGCTAACATCATCAATAAGACCCAATTAATAACCATAATCAGGAATCTAGATCACATGTCGAACATCCAGAGTAAAAGACCATTTTACCCTTTTCTTACTTTGCCCAAAACCAAGGACCAACCCATTTGCTTCAAAAGCCTAGATTCCTAAATGGCACCCAAAGGCCAATATGGTGCAATTTCCTAAATGGGCCCAAAACCCATAATGGGCCTAAATAAAAGAAGGCCCATAGCTTAGCAATGGCCCAAATTCAAAAGTCTAATTCCCTAACAAGGCCCAAAAACCCTAAAAGTAAAATTATGGCCCAAAATTCAAAATTCAACAAAATTCAAGGCTGTTAAGTATACTTGACGTACTCAGGCTTACGCCCGGTGTTTTAGCTCGGTGGCTAGTACACAAAGCATAAGAGCTGGGTATGCCCCACGTACGACGCAATTGACTAACTTCACCATTAGGTGCTTAATCGATTAAGCCAACATGTTAAAGTCTTAGATCTGATTCCTAATGATGTTCTAACATGTAAAGTTGGCAACTTTACTCCCATGCATGACTTAATGGGACCCAAAACTCAAAAAGAACCATATTAAGACCCTAACACTTGCATGGTCCAATATAACTCATGAAGATTGCATTTTCATGGACAAGGGACCTTAAAGCTGCTAAAATCTACCGTTCATAGTTTATGGAGTAGATCATACTCTCAAATATGGATTAAAGGACCCAAGAATACACAAATAAAGCCCTAAACTGGATCCAGCATAAGGAACCATCACGTTGAGAGCTTTATACCTTAAATATCTTGCAAAGTTGATGATGATTCTAGATGTACAACCTCAAGCCACACCAAAGCAAACTTCAAGTGTTCTTCTACTTTCAAATCACCAAAAACACCACCAAAGCTCACTTCCATGCTCAAATCGCACAAATGACAATTAGGGTTTCGTTCTTAGGGTTTAGAGGAGTGTAGGTTGACCAAAAGATACAACCAAGGCAACATAAGTTGTTTAAATTTGGCAAAAACCTTAAAAATTAGAGTTTGCCGCCCTATGTACTCCCACATACGCCCAACGTACGTGGGCGCCTCCACGACCATCAATCGAGCCAGTGCGCCTAACGTACTCGACTAGGGACCAAATTCCAAATATTTTTAAAACGAAGGGTTTAAAGGGAAAAACCTAAAATGCAGTTGTAAGTCCCTAATCTGCTTGTGTATCAATCAAATCCGTTTGATGGTGCGGAATCCTAATCAAACGGATGATGTCAAATCAAATAGAAGAGACGAAGAAGAAGAATAATATGAATCTTCAATGTATTGAATAGATTGGAATGATGCTCCTTTACATGAGATTCACAAACACACATAAGCTCCTATGTTCTCTTATGTTCATCAATCCACTCCTCAACCCTAAAACCTATATATACTAGGGAATATGGGATTAGTGAACATGGGTCGTAAATGGGTTTACGGCCATAAACACGTATACGACCGTAAACACCAAGCTGTTTATGGTCCAAGACACAAAAATACATTTTTTTAGAAAAGTAAAGTATAAACCATATTTTTCACCCAACAATCTCCCCCTTGGTTTATAACTTTCTTTTCTTAATTGACCCAACAATCTCCCCCTAAAAAGTAGCTAGCTTTTCTTGTCAATCTTCATCGAGAGCTTGGCTTCAGCATTAATCTTCAAATTCGTCACAACTTCAAGATGAACTTGATGAATCTTCAATAAATGACTTCATCTTAAACACGTGGGCTTTTCTTCAGAATTTGGCATTGAACGCACATTGGGTGAGGAGGCTTGACGTACTGATTCTTGAAAGATAGCGCTTTTAGCTTGAGAATCTTCAGAGAGAACATCAGAGAGAACAAATCTTCTGGATCATTTTAGCAGGTTCAAGATAGCAGCAGACTGATTGAGGTGGCTTCAATGCAATCCGTCACATAATCTTTAATTTCTGCTTCACCTTACTTCTGGGGTTGAAGGATTGAATGTTGAAAGAATAATCTTCATTTCTTGCTCCTTCGAATGAGAATTCTTCGATGCTCACAGACCAGGCTTTGGCTCAGAAATTTTCGACACAAACTCCATGAGTTTCATCTACACCTGGAATCACTTTTCAAGACAAAACAAAACTAAAAAAAACATAAAACAAAAACAAAATAGAAATAACACTATTTTTGGATTTTTAATTTTCTAATTTTTGTTTGATTTTTGAAATTTTTTGATTTTTCTTTGATTTTTTATTTTTTTTAATTATCCCCCTAAATTTGTGCATAGAGGAAAACTATGAACAAATTTAATAAAAACAAAAAAATATTTGGGATCAAAGTTGTGAGATACTCTGAACTTGTTTATCAGTACCTTCACATTCATAAATAGATCTGCTCAATTTCCGGTATTATGGTCCACTTAAACATGAAGAATATTGACAAACTTTTGCTAAATAAACCATTTAACTGACGACAAACACGTGTATTGTTGTCCACTTAAATTAAGCAACGAGATCTACAAACAATCTCTTAAATGGTTCAATTTTAGATGCACTAGAACGCGTTCCCCACTTCCCGATATACCCTGGTTATCAAGAACTTCCAAAGAATTCCTTACTTTAGGTGAGTAAACAATTATTAAGGAGGAAGTCATATTTAGAAATAGATGCATATGTTGTGTCCTAGGTCGGATATATTTCAATCACGTAGAGGGGACAACATATGGCTAACTAGGATAGAGGGATTGAGAGGTAGAATGTTGCATATGTTGTGTCCCAGGTCGGATCTTCCGATCACGCAGAGGGGACAACATATGGCTAACAGATAGAAAGAATTTCATAGACAAAGAGATGCGTAGAAATAGAGTTGCATATGTTGCATTCCAGGTCGGATCTCTTCTAATCACGCAGAGGAAGCAACATATGACTGACATATAGAAAGCAAGAAAATAATTTCCTATAGACCTACTTTATCAGAACCCCCCAGTCGCCATATCAGAACCAGAATTAAGGACATAAGTTCGTACATAAAGGAAAAGTTAAGCCACAGTTCTAGATGTGTATTAATTTAGTGTATCTCGTGGGTTCCCATGTTTATCTCACTGATCAATCTACCCAAGCGTTGTATGGTCAGTCCGAACAATCCTAACTAAATCCACATTGTCAAATCCTTCGTGCCTACCAGTACATTGAACACAGAGTCTAGACAATTCAGATTCAATCCCTTACACATGTTTTAGACTGTCCGTTATCACTTTCTTGATATCACTTCCCAAACAATACATACAAACAAAAACTTTTAAGAAAATGAAAAATCGTCTTTAAAACGAATCAGATTAAGATAAACTCAGGAGTATAGAAAAGAAAACGCAAACCGGAATTCACCGACTGAATTTGCATCCAGAAGGTCTAAGAACAGCACGCATAATCTCAGAACAGATCCGAAAATTCTTTACGTTGTTAAGTACAAACCCCGTTTGTGATCTCTTCCTTTCCTCCTTTCTTTCCTTTACCGTAAAGGACACATACTCTCGAACAAAGTTCTGAGTGTTGTATAGTTGAGAGATGTCCCCTATCATATTCCAGGAGCAGCCACTACCAACAAACTGAAGTCTGATGATATGCCTCTATAGCTGCTCTGACACAGAGCGGGATCAGTTGGTCTTTGGAACCCAGTCCATTTTAAAACTAGGTCGACCTTTGTCATCAACGCACGATACTCTCTCCCATGACATATCCTGCTTATCACAAACAGAAGATGTAGAAATATTAGAATCATTAATTGATTTGGGAGATTGAACCTTTGGACCCATTTATAGTCGGGTTTAACCCATTTCTTGTTGGATCGGATGGGTGCCTTGGCACTTGCTTTTGATCTTGATGTCGGCCGTTGAGATGACTTTGACCTAACCGATCTTTGTTTCACTGGAGCATCTCTTGGATTGGGCTTCTTGGCCGACATTTCCTTCTTGCCCTTGGGATTCAGATTCTTGGCCTTCTGCGCGTTCCAGTCACCATGGTATGAACGTGACCTTGAGGGGTTTCTCTTGAAAAATCTCCCTCTTTGCGTGTTCTGCCAACCTTGTGCATATAAGGGAACGTATGCGCGATTAGGACAATTTCTGGCAATATGTCCAGGTGTTCCACATTGAAAACATGTCTTTTTCTTCACCGTGAAGTTGTTTCTTCCTACCCCTGGTGGCTTATCCATGCCTTGTCTCTTATTGATCCCACATGCACACTTGCAACAAGCACTCTGTTGCGCTGGAATTGGACGCCTGTATTTCTCAATGCCAGGTTTGTTAAGAGTAATAGAATTCGAAGCAACAGATTCTGAGTTCAAAGAGTCATTGGTTTGTTTAGTAGTGTTCTCCTTGTTCTCATCTTCTGCTACTTTACCTGCACATGAAGTAGAAACATTAGTATTTTCAACTCGAATACCTCCTGACACAAATCCAACTGGTTTTCCATATTGAAGATGTGCCTCCCTATCAATTTCTTCCTGTGTCATAGAGATGGATGTGCAATTATGATTGAAAGGTGGAGGAACACTATCATACCCTAGACCCTTGTTTTGATTATCTTTGAATTTTAATTGGGTTTCAAATAAGGACTCGATTGTCTGACTTGACGCAGTATAATTTTTGAAACTAACATCTGTTTTTCCACACTTAATTTTCAAAGTGTCAAGTTCTTCAGTTACAGAAGCAAGTTATCTCTTAATATAGTCATAATTTTCACACTTGTTGCTATACTCTTCCTGAAGCTTCCTAAAGTCTTTGGTTTTTGCTTCTAATTCAGTCTTCAGGGGTTTTTGTCGTTTCCTGAGTTGATTTCCTTCATATTTTAGGTCCTCGACTTCCCTTTTTAGCAAATCATTATGTTCACGAAGAATTATAATCGTATCTTCATAAGATGGAGTACATGAAACTTCATTGGTCGAGATGTTTGTGGAACTCATTGTTTTTCCACATTTCAAAGCATCAAGCTCTTCAATTACATTAGCAATACTTAGATGATTGAGATCTTTTGTCTTCTTGATGACAACTACGTTCATATCACACGATTTCGGAAGTGAATTCAGTAGCTTTTTGTTTATCTCAGATTTAGTCAAGAAGATCCCAGTTGTATTCAGCTTAGTAGTAAGTGTAGTAAAACGCTGCAACTGAGCTTCCAGGGTTTCTCCAGGGATATAATTGAACATGTTGAAGTTTTGTCTTAACATCTCCTGATGATTCTCTTTCATGTCTTCAAATCCCTTGTTGACCTCAAAAGCCATTAAAAGCACAACTCGAAGCTAAAATAAAACTTAAACAACAAACTAAAAATTAAAAAAATGTCTTTCGACTATAAACCTCAAAAGTCAACCTTAAAAGTCAAATTTAAAAAGTCAAACTCAAAAGTCAAACTAAAAAGCTAAATTTGAAATTTTAAAAGTTAAACGAAAAAGTCAAAGTTTAAAGTCAAAGGTCAAACTTGAAGGTCAAAGTCAAAATTTTAAATAAAAAGTCAAAAATAAAAGTAAAAAAAAATTAAAAACTAAAATTTTATTATTATTATTAATCATATCATTTTTTTTGGTTGAAAAAGAATTTAAAATTAAAAGAAATTTGAATTTTGGGCTAAAAGTGTAAAAAATGCGAAATTAGCAACGAAAGGGAGTGCTTTTGAATTAAAATTGGGAGGGAAGTAACAAAGGCTTTGTTCGAACCCCGGCACCTCCGCTTCTGTTTCATATTTTTTATATGCGAAGGTGATGCGAGGACGCTGCTGCGAGGCGAGGATGCTGTGCGAGGACGAGGTCCGAACTTCGGACCCTATGTGACGCTGGCCGCAAACCGAGCCGTAAATCGAGGGGCGTAATCTCGGGCCGTGAACCTCGGGCCATGAACTCCGAAAACCTTTTCGCTGGCCGCAAACTCCGCCACCCCCCTCGCAGGTTTCGAATAAAAACAATGATTTTTGCCCTTTTTTGCTCCAAAACTCGATCAAAAACCCGTTTAATGAAAAATGCGAAGAACAAACCCCCCCTAATTTTCAGAGATCTATCCAAAAACGCAAAAATAGTTCGAAAATAAGATCAAATAATGTTCCAGATCTGACAAAATTGACTGATACAATCCAAGCTCTGATACCAATTGTAAGTCCCTAATCTGCTTGTGTATCAATCAAATCCGTTTGATGGTGCGAAATCCCAATCAAACGGAAGATGTCAGATCAAATAGAAGAGAAGAAGAAGAAGAAGAAGAAGAAGAATATGAATCTTCAATGTATTGAATAGATTGGAATGATGCTCCTTTACATGAGATCCACACACACATATAAGCTCCTATGTTCTCTTCTGTTCATCAATCTACTCCTCAACCCTAACACCTATATATATACTAGGGAATATGGACTTGGTGAACATGGGCCATAAATGGGTTTACGGCCGTAAACACAACCGTAAACATGTATACGGCCGTAAACACCAAGCTGTTTACGGTCCAAGACACAAAAATACATTTTCTTAGAAAAGTAAAGTATAAACCATATTTTTGACCCAACAACAGTGTTACAATTTTCCCCCACTTGAATCAGACTTCGTCTTTGAATTCCGCTATCGTAAATAACTCTAGGTAGTGCTCCCTCATCTCATCCTCCGGATCCCACGTCCATTATGAGCCCTTGCGGTGCTGCCACTGAACTTTCACCAACTCAACAACCTTGTTGCTCAAGGTTTCCGTCTTCCTCTCAAGAATCGCCACCAGTCTCTCGATATAATCCAAGAGATCATCCACCCAAATATCCTCCAATGGAACCACCTTGGGATTATCCACCAAACACTTCCGAAACCGAGAGACGTGAAATGTGGTATGCATCTGAATAAGCTTCTAAGGAGGATCCAAGCAATAAGCAACCTGGCCCACCCAAGCTAAAACTCTGAAAGGAACAATGTACTTGGGTCCCAACTTACCCCTCTTCCTAAATTAGATGACACCTTGCTAAGGTGACACCTTTAGAAGAACCGTATCCCAAACCTAGAACTCTAGGTCTGATCGGTGCTTGTCGGCATAACTCTTCTACCGACTCTAAGTTGTCTGTAGTCTACTCCGTACCTGCTGAATCAAATCAGTAGTCTTGAGTACCACTTTGGTACTCCCCATGAATCACTGACCGAACTCACCCCAACATATCAGGGTCCTGCACTTCATCCCATAGAGCATCTCAAAAGGAGGTCGATCAATGCTGGCGCGATAGGTGTTGTTATATGAAAACTCCGCCAAAGGTAGATACGTATCCCAAACTCCCACCGAAGTCCAATACACATGCCCCTAACATATGCTATGAAGTTTGGACAGTCCGTTCACTCTGTTTATCAGTCTGCAGGTGGATAGTTGTGCTGAAATGCATACGATTATCCAACTCCTCATAAAACCTCTTCCAAAACATGGAAGTAAACCAGACATCCATTTTTGAAACCACTGAAACCAGCAAGCCATGTCATGCCATAAACTCCCTAATGTATATCTCGGCCAACTTTTCCGCAGAGATACTCTCTTGAATCGGAATAAAATGCGCGCTCATGGTTAATTGATCCATGATGACCCAAATCGAATCCACTCCGCGTACTATCCAAGGCAACTTCGTGATAAAGTCCATGGTAATCTCTTCCCTTTTTCCAAACGGGAATGTATAATGGTTGCATCTTGCCGTGAAGCCACTGATGCTCGACCTTGACTTTTTTGCAAGTTAAGCACCACTCTACATACCAAGCTATATCAAGCTTCATGCAGGGCCACCAATAATTAGGACGCATATCTCTATACATCTTTGTCGCCCGGGATGAAAGGAGAATCTCAATTTGTGCGCCTCCTCCATCAGAACTTGACGCGCACCACCCAATAAGGAACGCTCACCTTCCGATAGAGATTTAATAACCCCCGACTATCATAATTAAAGGAAGCCACCTGACCCACAATGCGCTCACTCTTCAAGTGCTTTTCCTTCATAGCCTCAACCCGAGCCTCTCGAATCTGCTCCAAGAGTGGAGTAATCAGTGTCATCCTCATAAAAATATCCCTCATCGGAGTCGTGATCACCTTGCGGCTTAGAGCATCAGCCACCACATTGGCCTTCCACGGATGGTAAAGGATCTCACAATCATAATCCTTCACTACATCCAACCACTGGTGCCGCGTCATGTTCAGATTCGACTAATCCATCAAATACCTCATAATCTGGTGATCCTTATAAATAGTACAATGGACCCCATAGAGGTAATGTCGCCAAATCTTGACGGTGAAAACCACAACCCCCAATTCCAAATCATACGTAGGGTAATTCGCCTTATGACTCTTTAGCTGCCTCGAAATGTAAGCAATAACGTGGCCCACATGCATCAGAACTGCACCCAAATGCGTGATTGACGCATCACAATAAATTACAAAATCCTTGACACCCTCTGGAAAGGTCAGAATCGGGGCCTTACACAATCTCTGTCTCAGAGTCTCAAAAGTTGCCTGTTGCTCAGGTCCCCAGCGAAAAGCAATAGTCTTCTTCGTCAATCGAGTCAGAGGAACCACTATCTTCGAGAAATCCTGAATAAATCTCCGCTAGTAACCTGCCAACTAAAGGAAACTCCGATCTCATATGGAGACCTCGGAACCTCCCACCTTGTAACACCCAAAGTCTTGAAAGTCCAGAAAGTAAAGGAAACCCTACATTTAAGGGGGACTCGGCGAGTCAGAGCGGAATCCGGGTCGAGGAGTAAGTGACCAACTCGGCGAGTCGGCCAAGTGGACTCGGCGAGTCTGGTCTGTGCGAGGAAGACCCTAAATCCGGGGCTTGGAGCCTATTTAAACGTCTCAATCTTCTTCCTAGGGCTCCTTTACTATCTCTCACACCCAGAACGCCACACCCTAAGCCTCCATTGTGTTCATTCAAGATTTTAGCCGTTTTTGAGTGGTTTTAAGGAAGAAGAAGGAGTGGGAATCTTTGAAGCATCAAGGAGTGGCCTTGGATCCGAAGTTTGGGGAGCATTTCAGAGCATTTGAAGGTATTAAGTCGTTTCTCTCCTCCAGATTTTCCTTGGTTATGAGTTTTGGGGCTTTTAGGCCATGTTTAAGATCAATCTCGAGCTTGAGGTCCAGATCTGAGGTTGCTACCTCAGATCCACGCTTGTTTTGGTTTAGAACCCCGTAAAGTATCAGTCATTGGGTGGATTATGGAGCCTCTTGGTCTTAAACCCTAGTTTTTGGTGCATTTTTCCTAGATCTCCCTCTCTACACGTAAAGTTTGCAACTTTACGTGAGGAGTAGGCTTGGGAAGAGTAGATCTACGATTTGGAGTCCCTGCATGACTCGGTAGTCCTCTGCATGTTGTGGAACCGAATGGACTCGGCGAGTCCTTCGAGTGGACTCGGCGAGTAGCTTGAAGATGAGGAAGAACTCGACGAGTGGGATGAACAACTCGTCGAGTCGGATGAAGATAGGCATGAACTCGGCGAGTTGGTTGGTGATTGCCTTGTGCTCGGCGAGTCTGTTATTTCACTCGACGATTCAGGTCGCGTGGTCCCAAACCCTTCGAGTTAAGTCTCGAGTCAGCGAGTCGAGCCAGGACTCAGTGAGTTGATCAGGTCAGGATTCGGGAATCAGTAGACTCGACGAGTCAGGGGCTGACTCGGCGAGTCAAGTCGCGATTAGAAGGACTTTGAGCATAAGAACTCGGCGAGTCAGTAGGTGGACTCGGCGAATAGGGTTGACCTGGAAGGTTGACTTTGACAAGGACTTTGACTTGGACCAGAGTTGACTTGGTTAGCTGTCGGGGGTCAGTTAGACTAAGTATTTCATTGATATTGATAGCTCGGGGAGCCAGTAGAGCAGGAGTTCAGTGAGTGGTCGGGCAACAGCTAGTGGAATCATCAGCAAGTTCAGCCAGTGCAGGTGAGTTTCCCTTTGTATGAATGGGTCTACGGCCACAATGCCGGCCCATGTAGTTATGAGTAGAAGACCCGTGGGTTAGCCCTAGGCACAGTATGCTAGTATGATATTCGGATGAGGTCCAATGATAGAGGGCGGGTGCCCAAGGAATGGTTTATACGATAGTTTATACTTGTTGTCTGTGTGATACTTGTATGTGCCTGGTAGGGAGGTGAGGGTGGGTGAGGTCCCGTATCTCACTAATAGCAGAGTGTGGATGGTGTTGCACATCTCAGTAGCAGCAGTCCAGGGCGAGGCCCAAGTTAGGAAAGGAGTGAGGGAGGGCTGGGCCCATATCTCACTATCAGCAGGAGTGTGGACGAGGTCCCATGACTCATCAGTAGCAGGACACGGGCGGGGCCCAGAGATAGGCGAGGCCTTAGAGCGAGAGCTGTTATTATATGTCTAGCTTATATGATGTTATGTGATATGTTTATGTGCTATTATATGTTAGTGGGCGGGGCCCTGTGACAGGCGAGGCCTAAGTGAAACAGATCTGTATCCGAGCGGGGCTCGAAGCCAGGCGGGGCCTGGAGCGGCGGGGCCGTTGTATCGGGCGAGGCCCGAGGTAGGGGGCGAGGCCTAAGACAGCGGGCGTGGCCCAGTATGTGTAGTATGTGGTTTTGCATGGTATGTGGTAAGGTGGGGAACTCTCTAAACTTCATGCTTACGGTTTTCAGTTTTGTTTTCAGGTACTTACGGTAGCGGAGGGAGGAGCTCGGGGTGATCGCATGGCACACACCATAGATTAGTCAGTCTGGGAATGTTTACTCTGATAATAAACATGTGTTTTGAAAACTTATACTCAGATTATGTTTTGGAATGATGTATTTGCTTAAAGTAATGTTTTATTAAAAAGAAATTTTTGGTCTTGAATTTTGGGACGTTACAAGTTGGTATCAGAGCCTTGGTTTGAGGGATTCAGGCATACTCTCGGGTGTGCCTGAACTCAAACTGAGGAGTCGGATAGACAGTTTTCAAAAAAAAAAAAAAATGAAAAGACAGTTTTATAAAAAGAGAGTTTTGAGAAAGAAAACAGTTTTAGAAAAGCAAAAAGAATTCAGAAAGAAAAGAACTTTGAAAAGAGAAAAGAGGTGTGGTGCATGCAATCAACCGAGCTCAAGTAAGTACCCCAAAATACCCATACAAGTTTATGTTATGATTATCAGTTGATAGTACAACATGCTAGAATAGGACTAAGGATCTAGGGATGATGCCTTATGTGCCTGTTATTTGTGCTTTTGAGCTGTATAGTAGTGTTGAGTAGACAGTAGTAGGATAGCCTGTTTAGGTTATGCCTGAGTTGTGAGTTTGTGTTGCATGCTAGTTCAGATTCTTGCTATGTGGATATGATTGCTTGAGTATGTTATGGTTAGATTTTTCCCTTGTTCGAATGCTGCTTGCTTTGTGCATTGTGGGATTCTGAGTGATGGGAGTTAGCCATTAGGTGGATACGACACGTCACATGCGATCAGGGTTGAATAATCTCAGAGTGCTGGATTTGGTCCTATTGCGCAACTCTTGTTTAAGTCCAACCGTTGTAGGGACGAGTCTTTTACTTGAAGGATTATCTGAGCCTCGTGGCATGTGATGGTATCCAGGTGATGGCTAATTGGCATCACAAGGAGACCTTCAGCAGCTGAGGACTGGTTTGAGTTGAGTCAGAGGTTTCCCTAGGGTAAGCCTAGGATGAGATAGTGTTGGGAGTAGTATTAGTGGATTAGGGACCTGGTGGAGTCAAAGCAATTCCTGAGGAAAGTACGGATAGATGTGGAAGGTAGTATGGGCCCGTACTACTGAAAGCGGAGGATCCGTACTCGATTCGGGAAAGGCCGAGACAAGACCGGGAACCTGGTAGGGCATGTTTGGTCTCGCATCAGAGATGAGTATTCTGATAGTGGTTGTGGTATATTTTCAGCATGGTGACATTGCGAGAGAGACCAGCGGGCGGATCAGGCGCCAGAGAGGGATCAGACTCGGGTTTAGGGACCGAGCAGCTCGAGGAGCGGATGAGAGAGTTGATATCAGCTGAGGTTACGTGCAGTATTCTAGCTCAGACTCCTTTGATCTTTGGCACGGTCAAGGAGGGTATACTGGAGATTTTGGATGAGAGGCTGGGAGCCTTCCGTGCTGAGATGATGGCATTGATGGGAGCGCGTACCTTGACATTTCGAGAGTTCACAGCCTGCGGGGCACCAGATTATCATGGGGCTAGGGACCCCATTGCTAGCAGCAGATGGTTGGCTGATGTAGCCAACGCTTTTCGTTCGAGCAAGTGTTCCGAGGGGGACAAGGTCAGACTCGCTTCCTGTCTTCTGAAGGACAGAGCGAGGGATTGGTGGGAGGAGATTGGTCATGCTTTGGGGGATGATGCCGCGTTGGACGCGATGACTTGGAGCGATTTCTCGGCACAAGAGTTTCAGGATTTGACACAGACTACTGAGACTGTGGCGGAGATCACCGCCAAGTTCAGGGAGAGGGCTCTTCTTGTACCGCAGTATGTCGTGGATGAGGAAATGAAGAAGGCTCGGTACCATGAGATGTTGAGGGATGACATCAGGGAGTTCGTGAGCAGATCCAGCTGTAAGACGCTGGAAGATATGATTGCTTGGGCTAGAGAAAGGGAAATTGATTTGGAGCAAATCCGGAAGAGGAAGTCGGATGAGGTTCAGGTAGCTGCGGGTTCGGGCAAAAGGCCCAAGGGATCGGATTCAAGATCGAGGGATCATCAGGGCCGCAGTCGGTGCGGAAAGTGTGGCAGGGTGCACGGGGGCGCGTGCAGGAGTGGTAGCGGTGGTGAGTCTGGCTGTTTCAAGTGCGGTCGGACTGGTCATTTCAGCAGGGATTGTACTGTTACCGCCGTGCAGGGAGCAGACTTAATATGTTTTCATTGCAACTAGCGAGGCCACAAGAAGGCCCAGTGCCCCAGTTTGTCTTCGGCAGGACGGGTGATGGCACCCGCCCCTGCAACCTTAAGGATCGCGGATGGCCGTCAGGGCCGGGTAGAGGCACCTGCAGCTGGGAGCAGGGCTTTTCAGATGACGACCTTGGAGACGCGAGCATCGCCGGACGTTGCAGGTATGCAATTTCCATTTTCAGTTCTTTTATTTGTGCATGATTATATTGTTATGGTTCCACATCATTTTGGTATGAGTATTTTGTTTTGAGTGGTTGATTGTGATCGAGTTATATGCCATCTGCATACCTTGGATATTTGTTTGGTAGTAGGGGATGTGCTCTATTGAAGAAGGTTTCAAAGGAAGCAGTAGCTGTAGCATGCGTGGTAGGGATTCGGTGCGTCTTGTTAGTTCGGAATGGTTCAGTGATAGAGATGGATTGGTGAAATTCCTAGCTATGGCTGGCTTGGGTTCCTCAGTAGATGGATTATGGAATGATAACAAGGATTGGGATTTCTTTTTGAGTATTGAGTAACAAGGGGTAAGCAGGATCGAAGTGGGGGAGAACCCTCCGAGGGTGCAAAGGTTGGAGCACTCAGACCCAGGATGAGTGCGCGACCTCCGAGAAGGAAAAGAAGTAGCTTAGCGTTTGATGGTTTGAGGATTCAGGGTTGGGAGTTTGAGAAACTCCCCATCAGTTAGTGCGTGTGTTGGTAATGGTTAATGCGTGATTTGGAATTCAGGTTGTGGATCGACCGAAGGACTCGACGGAGTCGGAATGAGGATCTTGAGAGCTAAAGGCACATGGGTGCCTTCGTATTAGCAGTCAGTGGTGGAAGTGTCGTAAGACTACGAGGCAGCCGTAGCATTCACTAGCGGTCAGCAATGGATGGTGATGTAAGGCTATGGGTAAGCCGTAGCATTCCTTAGTAGATTCGTCAGCGGAGTTGGGGCGAGGCCCTTATCTCCTAGTGATCTGGTAGGGAACAGGAATGGGTAGTAGATGAGAGTGATAGGGAGCTTGCCTGTATAGCCCTAGAAAGGTGAGACCTTGGGAGAGGCCGCTCCAGAATTCAGTCGGGTGAGACCCGTGGGCGAGGCCCGTATGAGATTAGCAGTGTAGGTGAGACCTGGGAGCAGGGTTGCTCAGTAGTATGGTTGGGTGAGACCCGTGGGCGAGGCCCGTGAGTTTTAGCAGCGTAGGTGGGACCTGGTAGGGACCTTAGTGTCAAGTTAGGGGATCGGGGATCCCAGGTTTGTAGTGCCAGAATGGCAGAATGGATTGAGCAGTTATAGGTGGTCGAGGTTTCTTTAGAAATCACTGAGAGCGACCAGGGATGGTGTTAGGACTAGCTACCGGTGGGAGCCGGTAATCAAGATATTGATAGGTTGGTAGGGACCAGAGTGGTCTCAGATCATCCGAAAGGCAGATGAGGAATGGCAGGAATATCCAGTCAGTAGTAGTGCGGGAAGGCGGGTTATTGTGGAATTCAGTTGGTTGAGTCGAGGGGTGCTCGGCACCAAGTTTTGGCAGAAAGGAGTGTCAGTGAGTACTGACGGTGATGACCCATTCTGGGAATAGCGGGGGGTGATGGAGTTAGTGAAGGATAGGACCTTCACAGTGTCAGAGGAAAAAGTCGGTTGTGAGGCTTTGCCTTGGGAAGGCAAGGAAATTGCGCAAGGAAAGACGTGGAGAACCTCTACGGGTTCAGTGTAGTACTTGGGGAGTACCAGAAGGAATGTCGGTTGAGTAAGTCGTGTTTTCAGAATGTTCAGGGTCAGGGTTAACCCGAGATGATTATCCACAAGGTTTGATGCTAGTCAGAATGATCGGCCGGTAGGCCAGCGAAGGAAGGCAGCTAGTGTTGGGAAAAATGGTTGGGTATTGAAAGCAGATCGCAGGCGGTGGGCCATAGCAAACTTCGAGGACGAAGTTTAGTTTAAGTGAGGGAGAGTTGTAACACCCAAAGTCTTGAAAGTCCAGAAAGTAAAGGAAAACCTTGATTTAAGGGGGACTCGGCGAGTCCAAGGAGGAACTCGGCGAGTCGCAGCGGGATCTGGGTCGAGGAGTAAGTGACCAACTCGGCGAGTCGGCCAAGTTGACTCGGCGAGTTTGGTCTGTGCGAGGAAAACCCTAAATCCGGGGCTTGGAGCCTATTTAAACGTCTCAATCTTCTTCCTAGGTCTCCTTTACTATCTCTCACACCCAGAACGCCGCACCCTAAGCCTCCATTGTGTTCATTCAAGCTTTTAGCCATTTTTGAGTGGTTTTAAGGAAGAAGAAGGAGTGGGAATCTTTGAAGCATCAAGGAGTGGCCTTGGATCCGAAGTTTGAGGAGCATTTCAGAGCATTTGAAGGTATTAAGTCGTTTCTCTCCTCCATATTTTCCTTGGTTATGAGTTTTGGGGCTTTTAGGCCATGTTTAAGATCAATCTCGAGCTTGAGGTCCAGATCTGAGGTTGCTACCTCAGATCCATGCTTGTTTTGGTTTAGAACCCCATAAAGTATCAGTCATTGGGTGGATTATGGAGCCTCTTGGTCTTAAACCCTAGTTTTTGGTGCATTTTGCCTAGATCTCCCTCTCTACACGTAAAGTTTGAAACTTTACGTGAGGAGTAGGCTTGGGAAGAGCAGATCTACGATTTGGAGTCCCTGCATGACTCGATAGTCCTCTGCATGTTGTGGAACCGAATGGACTCGGCGAGTCCTTCGAGTGGACTCGGCGAGTAGCTTAAAGATGAGGAAGAACTCGACGAGTGGGATGAACAGCTCGTTGAGTCGGATGAAGATGGGCATGAACTCGACGAGTTGGTTGGGGATTGCCTTGTGCTCGGCGATTCTGTTATTGGACTCGACGAGTCAGGTCGCGTGGTCCCAAACCCTTCGAGTTAAGTCTCGAGTCAGCGAGTCGAGCCAGGACTCAGTGAGTTGATCAGGTCAGGATTCGGGAATCAGTAGACTCGGCGAGTCAGGGGCTGACTCGGCGAGTCAAGTCGCGATTAGAAGGACTTTGAGCATAAGAACTCGGTGAGTCAGTAGGTGGACTCGGCGAGTAGGGTTGACCTGGAAGGTTGACTTTGACCAGGACTTTGACTTGGACCAGAGTTGACTTGGTTAGCTGTCGAGGGTCAGTTAGACTAAGTATTTCATTGATATTGATAGCTCGGGGAGCCAGTAGAGCAGGAGTTCAGTGAGTGGTCGGGAAGCAGCTAGTGGAATCATCAGCAAGTTCAGCCAGTGCAGGTGAGTTTCCCTTTGTATGAATGGGTCTACGGCCACAATGCCGGCCCATGTAGTTATGAGTAGAAGACCCGGGGGTTAGCCCTAGGCACAGTGTGCTAGTATGATATTCGGACGAGGTCCAATGATAGAGGGCGGGTGCCCAAGGAATGGTTTATGCGATAGTTTATACTTGTTGTCTGTGTGATACTTGTATGTGCCTGGTAGGGAGGTGAGGGTGGGCGAGGTCCCGTATATCACTAATAGCAGAGTCTGGATGGTGTTCCACATCTCAGTAGCAGCAGTCCAGGGGCGAGGCCCAAGTTAGGAAAGGAGTGAGGGAGGGCTGGGCCCATATCTCACTATCAGCAGGAGTGTGGAAGAGGTCCCATGACTCATCAGTAGCAGGACACGGGCGGGGCCCAGAGATAGACGAGGCCTTAGAGCGAGAGCTGTTAGTATATGTCTAGCTTATGTGATGTTATGTGATATGTTTATGTGCTATTATATGTTAGTGGGCGAGGCCCTGTGACAGGCGAGGCCTAAGTGAAACAGATTTGTATCCGAGCGGGGCTCGAAGCCAGGCGGGGCCTGGAGCGGCGGGGCCGTTGTATCGGGCGAGGCCCGAGGTAGGGGGCGAGGCCCAGGACAACGGGCGTGGCCCAGTATGTGCAGTATGTGGTTTTTCATGGTATGTGGTAAGGTGGGGAACTCACTAAGCTTCGTGCTTATGATTTTCAGTTTTGTTTTCAGGTACTTCCGGTAGCGGAGGGAGGAGCTCGGGGTGATCTCATGGCACACACCATAGATTAGTCAGCCTGGGAATGTTTACTCTGATAATAAACATGTGTTTTGAAAACTTATACTCAGATTATGTTTTGGAATGATGTCTTTGCTTAAAGTAATGTTTTATTAAAAAGAAATTTTTGGTCTTGAATTTTGGGACGTTACACACCTCATCACGAGCTCGACCTTGGCCGGATCGACAAAAATACCATTCTTGTTGACAAGGTGACCTAGAAACTGCACCTCATGCAACCAGAACTCACACTTGAAGAAATTCGTATACAACCTCTCCCTTCTCACAGTCTCCAATACCTCCCTTAAGTGGTCTTCATGCAACTCCCGGGTCTTGGAATAGTCTAGGATGTCATCAATGAATACAATCATAGACCGATCCAACATTCGTCCACATACACAGTTCATGAGGTCCATGAACCTAGCTGGAGTATTGGTGAGCCCAAAGGGCATCACCATGAACTTGTAATGACCATAACGAGTCTGGAAGGCCATCTTCTGAACATCACCCTCTCTGACCCTCATCTGATGATAACCTGAATGAATATTAATATAGGAAAACAAATATGCACCCTGAAGCTGGTCAAAAAAACATCTATCCTTGGGAGTGGATAAAAGCTCTTCACCATTAACTTATTCATCTGTCGACAGTCAATACACATCTGATGCAACCCATCCTTCTTCTTCACAAACAGGATTGACGCTCCCCATGGCGAACTACTCGGTCAAATGAACCCCTTGTCTAATAGCTCCTGCAGCTGTGTACACAACTCTTGCATCTATGGAGGAGCTAACTGATATGGTGCTTTAGCTATCGAAGCCGCACCAGGAACCAAGTTTATTTGAAACTCCACTTGCCTCTCCGAAGACACTTTAGGAAAATCCTCCAGAAACACATCCGGGTACTCCTGTACAATCCGCACATCATCTAAAATCACCTTACTCTTCTCCCAGGTATCCATAACATAGGCGAAATATCTAGAACAACCCAGATAAAGATAGCGTGTGCCCCTACCTACAAAACGTAGAACCAGCCCACGCTGATCTCTCTCTCCCTGAACCACTAACTCTCCCCCACTTGGGGTCCGAATGCATAACATTTGATGCTCACAATCAATCAGTGTCCCATTAGGGCTTAACTAATCTATCCCTATAATAACCTTGTTCTCGCGCAAAGGAATAGGAACCAAATCAATTGAATATTGCTCGCTAAACATCTATAGAACACAATACCGATGAACCCACGATACTCAAACAGATCGATCATCCACAATCTCAACCTCTAATGGACAATCCAACTCCCCCAGAGCTCCAACAAACCTCTAGCTAAGCGCAAGATATGAAAAAGATTGGGTAGCTCCCGAATCAAACAATACCAATGCAGAGATTCCATTCACGAGGAACGATCCAGAAACAAAACATTATAAGCACAGAAATCAACATAAATAACAAGATAAGTAGAAGACACATACTCGTCACCACATCAAGCACTGTGTGAGCCTCCTCGGCTATCAACTGAAAAGTCGTGTTCCTCACCACATTCGCATCCACCTTGCCCTGGCGGCCATCAGTGATCCGTAGAGTCGCTGGAACAGGTGCTACAACTGGTCCCGCTGCTGCCATGCTTGAACAATTGGCCTTCTTATGACCCCTCTAATTGCAATGGAAACAAATCAGACAAATGTGTAGGTGGTGGTGGTGGTAGTAATGCAATCCGTGCTAATATGACCCATCCGACCGCACGTGAAGCAGCTAGAACCACCCACCCTACACGCCCCATCGTGCGTTTTGCCATACTTGCCACAACGGCTCAGGCCCTGCTGTCCTCTTAATCTCGAATCAAATACCTTGGGCCTATTCTTGAACCCCTAAACCCTAATCCTGGTATGACTTCCTCTTCTTATCCATCTCTAGATCAATCTCTCTCTCTCTCTCTCTCTCTCTCATATCCTCCAGTGTCTTGCAACTGGATCAGCTCATAAATTGTCGGATATCACTCCTCAGCATCTCATGGTATCTCTCCTTCTTCATCTCCTCATCCGCCACATGTTGTGGAACTAGCAACGTCCTCTCACAGAACATAGTGGTGATCTCAACCACCATCTCAACAGTCTGACGAAGGTCCTGGAACTCCCTCACCAAATGTTGCACCTCAATCACTAGTGCAAACTCAGCTTGAAATCTCGTCACAAAGTCATCCCATGAAATAGAATAAACTGCATCGTCCCCTACGGCAAGTCCAGCCTCCTCCCATCAATGTCAAGTTCTGTCTTTAAGAAGACATGAAGCAAGTCAGACCTTTGCCCCATCGGGACAACTGCTAATGCAGAAGGTATTCATAATAACCACTAATCAATGTCTACTCACGATCAGGTCCTTTTCCCGAAAGTACTCCGGAGCCCCACATGCCCGGAACTCACGAAAAGCCAACATGCTTGCTCCTATCAATGCCACCATGTCAGAACGGAAAGAGTCCAAGAGCTCCTCCAAAACCCTCATGATACCCTTCTTGATCTTACAAAAGATCACATGAGTCTACTTGAGTATGTTGTGGGTAATCTCAGACGAAATGAACTCCCGCATCTGCTCATCCAGCAGTTCGGCTTCAGAGACCAAACCCGAACCACTGCGATATCCTCTTCGTGTGGCCACCATACTGAAAATATACCACAAAAACCATCATAGCACATATATATATATATATATATATATATATATATATATATATATATATATATATATATATATATATATATATATATATATATATATATATATATATATATTGAAGAGTTGAAAAACTCATAGATCGATTAGATCTTCAACAGATTAATCAATAAAACAAACAAACACAATAAACACGATATAGAATCAAGTAATGCTTAATGATTCAAATGTTGTCACACCTCAGCAGAGCTCAACTAAGAACTTCCACTGTAGAGGCGAGCTAGGGTTTGTAGTACAATGTCAAGAATAGTAATGAAAGCGATAATTACTAAGGATGCATGCATGCACCTTAAATACTAATCCCTAATACAATAATAACGGTTGGACATACCCAAACCGGATAACAAAACTGGGCTAAGGACCGAGCCCAAAGACGCAACACTTCTGGACCCAACAATCTCCTCCTTTGTGTTAATTTGGGGCGAGACTTCACTTCGGTAGAGGTTGAGGAGTTCGCTTTACAACCTTGAACAATCTTGGAATAATGGCAAGAAGAGTCTGTATGAAAGCCATATATCGATTAGATCTTCAACAGGTTAATCAATAAAACAAACAGACACAATAAACATGATATAGAATCAAGTAATGCTTAATGATTCAAATGTTGTCACACCTCAGCAGAGCTCAACTAATAACTTCCACTGTAGAGGCGAGCTAGGGTTTGTAGTACAATGTCTAGAATAGTAATGAAAACGATAATTGATGAGTTTTAGCCATAAGAACTTTCCTATGTGCGCATGCAAAACCCTAATGCTCGGATCTAGGCTTTCTAATAAACATGCATTGAATCCAAGTCTTCTAATTACTAATTAGGTTAAATAACAACATTGAAACAGATCTAGAATCATACCTTTGAGTTCCTTGTTGATCTTGAAGTCTTGGAGCTTTTAGAGTCACAAATGTCACTCCTCTAATGGCTTACAAACACCAATAGCAAGAAGAATGATTTAGGAGAGAGGAGAGGGGAGGAATTCGACCAGAGATTCCTTACTTTAGGTTAAGTCACGAATTCCCTATGCCATGGGGTCTATTTATACTTGTAGACTCCTTAAGGGTTACAACCTAAACCCTAATTGGATAATCTTCTTTTAAGGCTATCCAAATCCATTCCTAGATAACTCTAATGGACGATTTTAGCTATCCTAATCCTCTTAGAATCCGTCCATAGTATATCCAAATGGATTTACAGTCTAAAGTTTAACTATCAAACAATTGACAGTTTATACCCCTTTATTTAATTAATCTCTTTAAGTCACCAAATTAATTCTAATTAATTCTATGACTTATATTAATCAAATAACAAATATATTATTCATTATATTATTCCCATAATATATCAATAATCTTTACTCTCTCTTATTAAATCATCCTATCAAGTTGCTATGGTGAAGGCAACCCAAAAGGACCATGCACAACCGGATATAGTTACAGCCTTAGACACTATTCCAACAGTCTCCCACTTGGATAAGTCTAGTAACTATACAAGTACAATTCGGTTTGCAATCATAGCTCTCAAAGACGTTGTCAACTCTGATCTAATCAATCTTGTCCTTTAGATAAGGGAACGTACAGTCCTCTGTTAGATATCATGCTGACAATCCTATGGAATGGTTAGTCAAGCATTTAGGTTTCTCGATCTCTGATTTATTTGACATAGAACTTAATCAAACACATCAATTCAGTTCTGACCGGGCCCGGCACATAAGTCAAATCAAATCATCGAGCGGCCGAGATATCGCTTTTACCTTCTTAGATAAAAGTTACAGATAAACTTCGACTTATATGCATTTACTTATTCATTAACCAACTATACACAACAATGCGTTTTATGACACCGAGTTACTGATGCGTTTTCGCATTATCAATGTACAACCAATTAACAAATAATAAACCATATATCTAGGTTTTAAGACTATATGATATTATCGTCTTGCGATCACCCTTTTGTATCTTATTCCATAAGGTGATTCCAGCAAGTGCGGGTTTATTCCAATGCTCAAAACTAGTTCATAAGCACTCATGAATGTTGCAGCAACCCTTTGCTATGTCTAACACCATTTAGACATTCTACACACCAATTCATGACAATCTTCATTCATATCTACTTCCAACATATGAACGATTGTGGACCATTTGAACAATTCGATTATTCCTAATAATTTCAATTATTCTGGAAGTCAAAACATGCAAAGTGAAACAATAGCTAAACAATTAACATAAGATAGTAACTTTACTCATAAATAAAACTCCTTTATGTATTCATCAAATGTCAATTACATTTAACTATTACCCGTTTCTAACACTATCTAATCTATGCTAATATCATCCTTCAGCCCAATACTCCTAGCATGCTGTAAGTGCTTAACCCTACTCAGTCCCTTCGTAAGCGGACCTGCTGGGTTATCTTCTGATGATATCCTCTTCACTACGAGTTGTCCTTCTTCTACACGATGTCTAATGAAGTGATATTTTCTGTCGATATGTCTCGATCTACCATGATCCCTCGGTTCCTTGGTTAAGGCAACCGCACCTTCGTTATCACAGAAAATCTCTACTGGCTCCTTTACGGCAGGTACAACTCCAAGATCACCGATGAAGTTCTTTAGCCATATTTCCTCCTTCGACGCTTCGCTCGCTGCAATGTACTCTGATTCGCACGTTGAATCAACTACTGTTTCTTGCTTGGAACTCTTCCATGTCACTGCTCCTCCATTTAGGGTAAAGACCCAGCCCGACTGCGAACGATAGTTGTCCCTGTCGGTCTGAAATCTGGCGTCACTATACCCTCGCACCTTCAAGTCATCACTCCCTCCGAGGACTAAGAACCATTCCTTTGTCCTCCTAAGGTACTTAAGGATATTCTTTACTACAATCCAATGTGCTTTGCCAGGATTCCCTTGATATCTGCTAACCATGCTCAAGGCGAAGGCTACATCAGGGCGAGTACAAGTCATAGCGTACATGATTGAGCCAACTGCGGAAGCGTATGGTACTCGGCTCATTTCTGCTATCTCAGCTTCGGTACTCGGACTTTGAGTCTTACTCAACTTGGCATTACTTTGTATTGGTAATTCTCCCTTCTTTGAGTTTTCCATACTAAAACGTTTTAGTACCTTCTCCAAGTAAGTGTTCTGACTAAGTCCAATTAGTCTCTTACTTCTTTCTCTCACTATCCTTATTCCCAAAATATAAGAAGCCTCTCCGAGGTCCTTCATAGCGAAGCACTTCCCGAGCCAGGACTTAACCTCCTGCAGAGTCGGGATGTCGTTTCCTATGAGTAATATGTCATCGACATATAGAACGAGGAAGCTTACTATACTCCCACTTGCTTTGACATATACACAGGATTCGTCTTCGCTTCGTACAAATCCAAACTCTTTGACTTTCTAATCGAAGCAAAGATTCCATCTGCGAGACGCTTGCTTAAGTCCATAAATGGACTTCTCAAGCTTACACACTCTATTCGGATGCTTCGGATCCACAAACCCCTCGGGCTGATCCATGTAAACATCCTCAGCCAACTTTCCGTTAAGGAAAGCGGTCTTGACATCCATTTGCCAAATCTCATAATCATGAAATGCGGCAATAGCTAGCATCACTCTAACAGATTTAATTTTCGCAACTGGTGAGAAGGTCTCATCATAGTCAACTCCAGGAGTTTGAGTAAAGCCCTTCGCAACCAATCTCGCTTTATATGTGTGTACGTTTCCATCCACGTTGGTCTTCTTCTTGAAGATCCATTTGCACCCAACGGTCTTACGTCCGGGCACATAATCAACCAAATTCCAAACTTGGTTATCATACATGGATTGGATCTCGCTATCCATTGCCTCTTTCCACTTTGCAGACTCTGAGCCTGCCATGGCTTCCTTATAGCTATTAGGTTCATCAAGATTTATTAGTGTACCATCACTAATATACGTGTCCCCTTCGGTAGTAATATGAAAACCATAAAACTGGGGTAGAACTCTAACTCTATCGGAACGTCTAAGAGGTAAGGATTCGTCAATCGGTTCAACCGGAGTTTCCTCCTCGGGTTGAGTGCCAGCGGTGGAGGTTCCTTCATCTATCGACTCTTGAATCTCTTCGAGTTCGATTTGCCTCCCATTGTCTCCTTGGCTTATGAGTTCTCGCTCTCGGAAAACTCCTTTCCTCGCAACGAAGACCACATTGTCCTTCGGTCTATAGAAGAGATATCCAAAGGATGTCTGCGGGTAGCCGATGAAAATACATCGCTCACTTCGAGGTTCAAGCTTGTCGTGAGTATCTCGTCTTACGAAAGTCTCGCAACCCCAAACCTTGATATGCGCCAACGAGGGAGCTTTCCCTGTCCACATCTCATGAGGTGTTTTGGCAACCTTCTTAGTAGGGACTCGGTTAAGGATATAGGCGGCAGTCTCTAAGGCATACCCCCAAAAAGAGATAGGTAGTGAAGCACGACTCATCATAGAGCGAACCATATCCAATAAGGTTCGATTACGCCTTTCTGCCACACCATTCAACTGCGGTGTCCTAGGAGGCATCAATTGCGAAACTATTCCACACTCCTTGAGATAATCGTGGAATTCAAGACTTAGGTACTCTCCTCCTCGATCGGATCGAAGCATCTTGATTTTCCTGCCCAATTGATTCTCCACTTCATTCTTGAAATCTTTGAACTTTTCAAAGGTTTCTGACTTTTGCTTGATTAAGTAGATATACCCATATCTACTATAGTCATCGGTAAAAGTCACGTAGAAGCGGTTCCCATCCTTCGTGGTTGATCTAAACGGTCCACATACATCGGTATGTATTAGGTCCAATAGACCTTCACCCCTTTCACATGTACTCGTGAAGGGTGACTTAGTCATCTTTCCAAGCAAACAAGACTCGCATGTGTCATCTTCCCTAAGGTCGAATGACTCCAACACTCCATCCTTTTGGAGTTGGGCTATGCGTTTCTTGTTGACATGTCCAAGACGACAATGCCACAAGGATGCTTTATCCATACTAGTGGAAGAATCAATATTCAAAACATCATTTCCTAAGTTATCAACAATCATAACAGTTTCATATATTCCATTACATGGTATAGCTTCAAAGTAAAAGACACCATTTAGATAAGCTAAAATAGAACCATTCTCATTATTAAAAGAAAATCTAAATCCTTGCATATACAAACCATGAAATGAAATGATGTTTCTTGCCATTTCTGGCGAATAGCAACAATTGTTCAAATCTAAATCCAAACTATTCCTAAGCACTAAAGAATACACTCCAATCTTGGTTACAGGCGACGATCTTCTGTTCCCCATGATTAGATTGATCCTTCCTTGCTCCACATCCCTACTTCTTCTTAGTCCCTGCACATTAGAACAAATGTGATAACCACAACCGGTATCAAGAACCCAAGAAATAGCATGATTAGAATCGATAGATTTGATTGTGTATATACCTGCAAAAGATGGCTTGATCTTTCCCTCTTTGATTGCTTGCAGGTAATCTGGGCAGCTTCTCTTCCAATGTCCTATCTTGTGGCAGTGGTGGCACTCTGCCTCCTTCGGGTTAGAGCAGGGCTTAGCGGGATCAACTTTGGTCCCACTAGAAGAGGCACCATCTCGGGCTTTCGCCTTGCGATAGTTCTTCGATGAAGCTTTCCTCTTCTTTCCCTTCCCTTGACCAATAGCCAAGACAGGAGCAGCGGGCGGATTGGGAGTAGGTGCAACAGACTTGTCCTTGAAGTTGCTCTCAGCGACTCTCAAGAGACCTTGGAGTTTACTTAGGGTGACCTCTTCTTTGTTCATGTGGTAGGTCATCCTGAACTGGTTGTACATCGGAGGCAGAGAGTGAAGCACCATGTCGATCGCCAAGTCTTCACCGAAGTCAACATTTAACTTGCGAAGGCGGTCGACATACCTTTGCATCTTTTGCAAGTGCACGGTAAGAGATTCTCCATGACCCATCTTTGCGGAAATCATGTTAGTGAAAATCTCATACCGCTCTTGTCTCGCGTTTTGGTGGTACCTCTCCAATAAGTCTTGGTGCATCTCGTACGGGTACATGTCCTCGTAGGACTTTTGGAATTTGGAGTTCATGGTAGCAATCATGATGCAATGTACCTTCGTTGCATCTCGCTCATGAGTTTCAAAGGCGGTGATTTCGGCTGGAGTAGCGATTTCGGTGTTGATTTTCTCGAGCTTCTCATCAAGGACATACTCCTTGTCCTCATAGCGAGCAATGGTGCGAATGTATCTTATCCATTCGCTAAAGTTCGTTCCATCGAAGGTGACCTTTTAGCAAAGGCTCATCAACGTGAAAGAACTAGCAGCAGCGTTGTTTGCGTTTGACATCTACAATTAGAAAAGGACAAAGATAGATTAGAATAAGAATCCCTAATTATCACCCAATAAGAAAAATTAGGGCTAGGATCCAACAATAACATTTACATATTAGAAAAGGGATGCCGTAATCTAACATGCAAATAAATTGAAGGTAAGTGAATGACGATTAACTAATTCTCCATCACAAAAACCTAAACTATTAGTCCTAAGTGTTTTTGAGAATTCCTAGGTTCGGATGAGATTCATTGAAACTATTCAATGGCATGTTTAAATCTCGATATGCCCCTCTTGTTTGTGACTGGGATGCCGAGGATCACAAAGCGGGTGTGAATTACCATGCAAATTCACATGGTGCCTTCATTGTAACGATCACCTATTCGATGTGCCGGTAAACCACACACGCTCCATCGAACTATGATATACAATGAATCACCCTTTGCCACCTTCGCTTAGAACCAATTAGTGTGACGGTAAACCACACACGCTCCACTAACATCTTAGCAAGGTGCAAAGTGTAATTTCATGGGATTGCATCAATTCACTTTTCCTAAAGTAACTAGGATTGGGAATTTTAAAAATATGTGTAGTTACTTTATATTTCTTATTATACTTTTAATGAGAGGATGAGGTTGCCTTATCCTACCCGTTCGGCTAACGACCCTCCACCAATCAAGCAAGCGGTGGGTGTGAGTGTACACCCATTAAGCGCCATTTTATAGGCTGCAACCTTATACCCACCTTATAGATTGGCTTCGTGAATGAGGCCTACTAACGGTAAGACTAGCATTTAGTTATACATATATATATATATTATTCTAGTAATATCATATTAGTATAGGGTTGTATTTTAAAACCTTTTAAAATCTAGGGTTTTGAAATTTAAGTTGTCTAAATTAAAACTTTTAATCACAAATATAAATTTCAAAACTTGAGGACAAGTTTTAAAGATTTAAAAAATGGAGGATCAAATAACAAATAATTCCAATTAACAATTAATATCCTAATTATCTATATTTGATTTATTCAAGATTTCTTTTAAGATAATTACCAAAATAATCAAAATAATTAATTAATTATCATATAAGGAATTAAATATTTTATTATAAGATAAATATCTTTAATTAGATCAAGATTGCAGTTATATTTATCATAAAAACGAATTAACATTGATCTAATTAGTTTATGGAAAGTTTAGATAAGATAATTACAAAGAAATCCCGAATCTGGCCATTCCTGACACTTGGACTCGCCGAGTGCACAAGGGGACTCGCCGAGTCAGGCCTACTCGCCGAGTCCACCTTGGGACTCGCCGAGTCAGTGACTCAGAAACCTAAAAATCGAATTTTGCAGGTTTGTTTCAGTTAATCAAGCAACAATTTAAAGAAAACCAAGCTAGTCTCTGATACCACTGATGGGTTTTAGCCATTAGAACTTTCCTATGTGCGCATGCAAAACCCTAATGCTCGGATCTAGGCTTTCTAATAAACATGCATTGAATCCAAGTCTTCTAATTACTAATTAGGTTAAATAACAACATTGAAACAGATCTAGAATCATACCTTTGAGTTCCTTGTTGATCTTGAAGTCTTGGAGCTTTTAGAGTCACAAATGTCACTCCTCTAATGATTTATGAGAGAGGAGAGGGGAGGAATTCGACCAGAGATTCCTTAATTTAGGTTAAGTCACGAATTCCCTATGCCATGGGGTCTATTTATACTTGTAGACTCCTTAAGGGTTACAACCTAAACCCTAATTGGATAATCTTCTCTTAAGGCTATCCAAATCCATTCCTAGATAACTCTAATGGACGATTTTAGCTATCCTAATCCTCTTAGAATCCGCCCATAGTATATCCAAATGGATTTACAGTCTAAAGTTTAACTATCAAACAATTGACAGTTTATACCCCTTTATTTAATTAATCTCTTTAAGTCACCAAATTAATTCTAATTAATTCTATGACTTATATTAATCAAATAACAAATATATTATTCATTATATTATTCCCATAATATATCAATAATATTTACTCTCTCTTATTAAATCATCCTATCAAGTTGCTATGGTGAAGGCAACCCAAAAGGACCATGCACAACCGGATATAGTTACAGCCTTAGACACTATTCCAACAATAATTACTAAGGATGCATGCATGCACCTTAAATATTAAACCCTAATATAATAATCACGGTTGGACAGGCTTAAACCGGATAACAAAACTGGGCTAAGGACCAAGCCTAAAGACGCAACAGTTCTGGACCCAACAATCTCCCCCTTTGTGTCAATTTGGGGAGAAACTTCACTTCGGTAGAGGTTGAGGAGTTCTCTTTACAACCTTGAACAATCTTGGAATAATGGCAAGAAGAGTCTGTCTGAATGCCATATACCACCGAAGCATTTCTGAGAACAGCTTCTTGTCTGCCTCACTATTTTGATCGCACCTATGAACAAGCTCAAGAATGTGCTCCAAGCAGGAAGTGGAGAATAAATGTTTGCCAGCCAGAGCAAATAACAAGACAGTGTGAGAATGTGGATCAATTTTTCCCTTCACCATCATCTTAGTGTCGCCTGCCTTCCCAATTGGCTTGATTATGGGTCTCTTGTGAATAGCAACAGCAACCTCCTGATCCATCTTTGCCACTTCATGAATATAACACACTAGCATACGCTTGATGTGATCAATGATTGGTTCATATTCATTTTCATTGGAGAGTAGAATGTTGATGAGGAGAATCCAATCGTGTGGATTCAGATTTGGCAAATCGGCAAGTGAGACTATATGTACCGAACCATCAGATCCTCGAGTCACATTGAACTTGACATTAATAAATTTTCCTGCTACAATAGGCTTCAGCACCTTGACAGTTGTGATCTTTCTGTTACTCCAGGTGAGGTACTGAGGTTGAGAGAATTCATGATAATATTCAAGCAAGTCTTGATCAATCTTTGGGTTAGGGGAAGGAATCGCCACCGTAGGCTCAAAGCAATGAAAGATGAACGCCTTACGAGTGATTGGCATATCAAATTGCGAATCCTTAGAATTCTTGACATTGAATGAAAAAGCAGGTTCTAGCCAGTGTGAACTTGGAGCTTCAATAAATTCCCTTCAAAGCCTTTCCAACGTTCACAAAGGAAACTTTAATTTCCACTGATTAAGCAGATTCGCTTCCCTCTTCTCATTCTCCTTATTAATTGCTTCAGTAACTCTATCTTTGATCTCCTGAGCAGAGGGCTTGGCTTTGAGATGACTTGGCTTAGGAACTGTTTGTTCAATATCATCAACATCATCTTAATTTTCATCAGCAATTCCTTTTCCCTTATCCTGTATACCAGAACCCGAAGCATCTTTCCCTTTCGGTTCAGCAACCACTTTTGGTTGTTGAGGTTTCGGGTGTTGAGGTTTCAGTGGTTGGGATGAAGTCTTTGTTTCATCTCCCCCTTGTTGAGGAGGGACAACGGACTCCGGAACACCCTCTATCCTGCTTAAAATGTCAAGAGCATGCCGTAGCTTCTTAGCTAAATGGCTTCTGATAGTGATCGTAAGAACCGGATCGTAGGCTTCAAGAAGATGGAGAAGAAAGGAGTGAACATCCCCAACAGATCTCTTAACCACAGACCGCTCCAAACGCAAAGCATCAAGTTCCTTGTCCGCTTGATTGAGCTTAAGAGTCTGGGTTTTGAGTTGAGTGATCTTCAAAGCAAGCTCATCCATTACTCTGCTTTCCAAGGCAAGACCTGCTTGAAGTGTGTCCAAATGATCAGAGACAGACGCCTGATGTTTAGCTTGATCAGAGGCGAGGTTTTTGCAAAACACCTCAAAGAGCTCTTTTTCTTTTTGAAGAGATTGAGTGAGGGTCTGAACCGAAGTATTTACCTTGTCAGCATTTTACGTTGCAGCACCCTATAAAGACTCAAGAAAAATGTTTGCGTTAGAAATTAGTTAATAGAATTTTTCGGTCGCTTCCGTGCAAACTTTCGTTGAAGCATCAATTGCTGAAGTGGCTTTGGAGATTGAAGTATCGTGTTCCTTAACCGATGTGGCCATCATGCCTTTAACGACAGACTCAGAAAGAGAACCCTGAGTAGATGAGGAAGCCATAAGCTTATATAGCTTCTCATTCAGATCCTTTAGATGGCGTTTGGTGACAGGGGCATCTTCATCATCATCACTTTACACCCTGTAAGGACTATCGTAGAATGTATCAAAATCGACATTCTCCCCACCAAGGACAGTATTGGTTTCAGTGGATTGGATAGGTGATAGAGGTTTGGTAGTAGCATGGGTTTCGGGTGCTGAAGTACGAACCGCCGTATCAGATACGTTGGTCTGCACTCCAGTGGTGGTAGTTGTAGCTTCTAAAAATATGGGTGTAGGTGTAAGAATAGTGGATAAGGGTTGAGATGTAATGATAGGGGAAATAGGAGGAAAATAAATAGGAATGGAAACAGGTGGAGGAGAAGGTGCTTGGGAATGAACAAATACCTCTGGTGTAGGCGAACGAGGTGGTGTGCCACCGCGAACCGAACCTTCATCATCTGAGCTTTCGCTCTCAGATTCACTTGAAATTTGGGGCTGATAACCAGAAGGTACATACCCAGAGTCATAGTCACTGGAAGATTGAAGAATAAGCTTTCTAGCAGGTTTCTTGACCTTCTTCTGCTTTATCTGTGAAGGTGCAGCTTTCTCTGCCTTTCTCTTCTTTGGGGATTGAACTTTTGATACTCTACCTCCTTTTTCTCCCTTTTTGGCTTCTTGCTTCTTGCCCATTTTTGCAGGTTTATCTGCTTCTTCAATAGACTTTAACATTTTTGGGGTTAGTTCCCTTGGACCAGAAGAGGGAAGTTTCTTGTACTCCTGAAAAAGCTTGCTTGTAGGAGACACACAAGCATACATCGACTCTGGGATGGAGCCAACGAAGTGAAATTTGGAGGGATGAGTAACAATGATGTTTGTTGTATGAAATGTAGCAATAGAGGAAAGTAGAGAATCCGCCATAATGGGAACATGAAAATGTTCCATTATCGATTGAGTAATAATGGTCCAAAACCTGGCACATGAAATTTCTGTATGGCGTGAAGCTGATGACAAACTTTGGACAAGCTAAAGCCATAGAACTGAGCCATAATCAAGGTTGATTCCGTGGTACAACCCATAAAGCAAAGTCATGAAAGACGTGCTAGCACCATCTAATCCGACACTCCTTTCTGAAAGTCCTTTGAAGAGAAGGGTGAACAACCCATTCCATTGAGAAAGAAGGCAAGATTTCTTGAACCTTGTCACAGTAGTTAGGGTTTCAATGTACCCCATGTTGTAAAACATCGTGAAAAGCTGACCAATAGAGATTTAATTAGGATTCACCATCGAAGCATCATATGTGAGCCCTAGCAACGAGCAAAATCTGTTCTTGGAGATGGAAGCCTTCTGGTTGAGAATATCGAAATAAATCTTGTATGCACCTTTGTCGTAAGTAGCAGTGGAATAGAGTTGAGAGAGATAATACATTGGAACAACTTCCACCGTCGATAAAGCGTTGATGAGTGGCAGATATTTGAGACATTCAACCACGTGATACATGTAAGTATCGTAGAGGAATAATAAGAGGTCGATCAACAAGTTCTGGTTTGCCTTGATGGTGAGAAGAGTGGAGCGTGTAGAAGTTTCTTGAACAGACGAAGACTCTGCCATTATTGAAGCTTGAGGAAGAGGAAGATGAACAGTGACAATTGAATCGCCGGAAATCGCCTTTTTGCTTGAGAGAGAAGAAGTGTGGTAAAGAACAAGATGACGGTACCAAAAACCCTTATATACGATTTTGTGGCGAGAGAAAAATCAAGGGTAATGATTCCTTTAATTTGTGAAACGATGCCTAAAAAGGCGTGATTGGACAACTGGCAACCCCGATAAAGCAGCTAATGACGCACGCTTAGGTAACTGTTCAAATTCACGCGCCTTTTCAATCTTATCCCCTTTTCAGATCCCAATCGATTAAGCTTCCTGCTGACTCATCTCTTCAATCTTTTAATAGAATTGTTATCTCCATAACCAAAGGCTTATTGCAGATTTCATCCCTTCCTTTTAAAATCACTGTATGAAATCGTTAGGAACCGAAGCTATATATTTATGAATAGCTTGTAAATAATCAAACTAGACTTTTGGAAAATCTAAGATTTTCGTGCAAGTTAGTGTCAAAGATAAAGAAATAAATCAAACTATTTGTGGGATTTTGTGATTTCATAAAAGACATAAAGCAGTGAATCCGGGGAATGAATCTCTTCCTTCAAAGTCACGAGAGACTTCAAAGTGCTTGTTTGGATTCCCGTTGAAATATGATCAAATGCTTGTGGAGAAGCATTGAAAGGCATCTTTTATCTATATGGATATTAAGGGTGGCTTTCGCTTCAATTCAGATTTTGGTACTTGACATAAGACCGAAATAGAACGAAGTTCTTGTGAGACCAATGTGGCCTGTTAAACAAGTAGGGTTGGTACAGTTTCAGTGACTTGTTGATAATAGGTAATTTGAAATCTCAACGAAAAATAAAAAACTGGATCCTTTGGGAAGAAAAGTCTTGGTGACAGACATTTTCATAAGGATCTCTCAAAAATAAAAAGATATTTCAAGGTACATCCACAAAAGTGGTTTTGTTAATCCAAAGGGTGAAATCTAGAACATTTAATTGTTCACCATCAATGCTTTATAGGTATTGAATTTTGGGTTTCACTTAGCACGTAGTGACACGAAACTCAGATCATTAACACGAAACTTGTGTAACCATAAACCTCAGTGGTAGTGATGAGAGTCTCAAGGGTTGCAATTATTAAATAAATGATTAATGGATAAGAAGATTAAGGGAGTTAAAGAACGATTGTACCTCTGCTATAAAATAGGACCAAGTAGAAAAACTCTTAACTCAAGTTAGAGTAGAGTTAGGTAGCTCATGATGAGAGTGAATTGTTCAGCCTAATTGGGAAGACATGATTGGTATTTATCACATCATTAAGGCTTCACTCAACATCTTTAAAGGCTTGAGTCAACATACAACAACATGCTTCTAGGGACACTTTGCTAATACAAAGATAAAGAATTATACCTATCCCAACTCCATCATTAAGAAAGTTCCTTATACATTGATTAGATAAAGATTGAATAATTTAAAATAAAGAAAAATATTTTTGAATTATGGTTTGCATTTTCTGAAAAGAAATAAAAACAGAAATGAAAAATATTTTTGGATGTTATAAGATTTTATGAAAAAGAAATAAAAACAATTTTTTTGGATTTTATGAAAATAAAAGGAAAAACATAAAATAAATTATAAGAAAAGAGTGTATACATACTATACAACTGAAATAATCACTTGAAGAATGAGAAGCAAACCGAGCCCAGTTATACCGAACCCGAAATAGACTGAGTGTTCGGTTCATTTCGGTTCCCAAAAGAACCGAACCCGAAATGGACCGAGCGTTCGCTCTATTTCGCTTCCAACTTCTATTGAGGCGAAAGTGACTTTGTCACAGATTCAGCTTCCATCATTCCTAAGCCTTCTAGGATTTGATTAAAACTGGTTTCAGGCAAGGCTTTAGTAAAGATGTCAGCCAATTAATCAGTGGTTCTTACAAAATGAATTTCCACATTACCGTCTTCCACATGATCTTTGATGAAGTGATACCTCAGTGCTATGTGTTTTGTCTTTGAGTGTTGCACTAGGTTATGACAAATCCTAATTGCACTCTCTGAGTCACAATATAGTGGGATTTTCTTCATGTTCAGGCCATAGTCTCGAAGTTGAATTTGTATCTAAATGACTTGAGATATGCACGATGCTGCAGATATGTATTCTGCTTCAGCAGTGGAGAGTGAGACACAGGTTTGTTTCTTTGACTTCCAGCTAACTAGTTTGCCATCCAGAAATTGGCATCCTCCACGGGTACTCTTTCGGTCCATTCCACATCCTCCAAGATCAGCATCAGAGAATGCTTGTACAAAGAATTCTGACTTGGCTGGGTACCACAGACCAAGCGAAGAGGTTTGCTTCAGGTATAGGAAGATATTCTTCACAGCTAGCAGGTGAGGTTCGCGTGGATTAACTTGAAACCTAGCATAATAGCAAACATAGAACATTATGTCTTGTTGACTAGCTATTAGGTACATTAGGGACCCTATCATTTGATCATAGAGGGTAATGTCAGCAGCCGATTTGTCCAAAGAAGGGGTTAACTTTATGCCAAATGCCATAGGAACCTTCACTTTTGAATCTCCTAACATTCCAAACTTGGCAAACAAGGTCTTTGTGTAAGCCTCTTGATTAATGAAAATGCCTTCGGGTCCCCGTCTAATATTCAAGCCAAGTAAAAAGTTAATCGGACCTACATTTAAAATTTAGTCTCCATCAACTTCCTAAATTCAGTTGTTAAGCAAGGATTTGTGGAGCTAAAGATGATGTCATCGACATAAATTTGAACTATCATAAGGTGGTCACCCTCTTTATTACGAAAGAAGGTTGGGTCATGTCACACCCCCAAACTAGAATGACGGAAACATTCGGGGGCGGAGGACGTCATATTTAGTATCATAACAGTTCATAGTAAGGAAAGTACACACCACCATATATATATATATATATATATATATATATATATATATATAAGTGTTTACATAATTGTATTTGTTACATGTTTAAAAGATAAATACATAAACATCTTTCAAAAGAAGTAATTAACGTCAGAGCGTTAATCCCCAAAAGTTGATTTGCAAACCTGCTTAGCGGTACCCTGAGAATACAAGTTATTTCAAAGAAAAAAGTGTCAACAATTAAGTTGGTGAGTTCATAAGTGGTTTTGAGAAAATGTATGCCATTCCAAAGTTCGTGCGTTTTCCAAGAAAATCTCTTATTTTCTTATAAAAGTATGAAATGCATATGAATGTTCTCGTTGTGAACTGTAAATAGTTGTACCAGGAAAATCCCTTATTTTCCTATTAGTTGATTGTTTTGGATACAGGAAAATCCCTTATTTTCCTAAAGTAACAGGCAGTTTCTAATGTCCAAGACTGAAAATCGCAAGCAACTGACATGCTTAAGAGTTGAGGCATAGTTTTATATAGTAAAGCTATAAGAAGATCGCACTTGTTAGATGAAGAATAGTTTTAATAGCTACCCATTCACAAAAGCAGAATACCATAATAATTGTCTATCCGGTGAGTTCTATAAACATACTAAACATAATATGCCTGTGCCAACGGTCTTCAGGCGTCGAAACGTTTATGACAGACTATCACCCAAAGGACTGTAGTTAACAGTCAGGATGTGGGATCATGACTTCCCGTATAGATCTATACACATTTGACATGCTTCCCAAACGGGAGACTCTGGTTATAATAGACAGGACTTTAGGTAGTACCTTTTAACAAAAAGGTAGCATTGAAGATGTAATCGTCTCACGGATTCTCAACTAAGTCTGTATTAAAGTGATAGTTTTGTATGCAATGTTTATCCTCTTTCACAATGTTTGACAAAGCATAAATCATAAGTTCTTTGAATGCATAAAATGGTTTAACAAGGATGGCTACCCTGAATACTATGCATTTTGTATAAATCTAGTGCATGCAAGGTATAACAAGAGTTTTCACGTTTTCACTCCGGATTAACCGGGTGTTTACTTGTATTCTCCCCCGAAATGTATTAAAAGTACATTATAAAGTATTTGAAGGTGTATAAAAAGGGGTATGAACTCACTTGATTAAAGTGGTTGTTTTGAAGTAGTCGAGAGAAGAATCGAGCAGAACTTCGACTAGAGAGTTTTGAAATCTCGGGATTCTCGGGGATCTCGGGAGTGTAGAACTTCCTTCGGGACTCAAATATGAAAAACCGGGGCTTCAGGAAGGCTTTACAAGGTAATCACGCAGAGTAACGACACTTAGATGGAAAGAGATGAGCACTAAACTCGACACCCTTAAGCTTCTATTTATAGGGGCTGATTTGGGGTCTCACGTCGTGAGTTTTGGATTTCTCACATCGTGAGGCTTAGTCAGCATGATCCTTTTCGACGATTTAACATGGCTGACACTCTGGAACTCATCAGTCACGAACTCACGTCGTGAGCATGGTTCCCTCACGTCGTGAGGCTGAGTCAGCCTCGGATTTTGTGTCCCGAACTTGTAAAATCCGTAACTTTCGCATACGAGCTCCGATTTCGACATTCTTTATATACACGTGTAGGTGTGAAAAGGTTCTACAACTATCGTTTAAACTCCTTCGGCTAATTTTGACTTTATTTTTATTATATTATTTTTAATAGGCCAGACCTGGAAAAGTTCGTTTAAATTCCATAATTCCTTCATCTGATGTCCATTTTCATCAGACTTTTTACTGCTGTACTCCTATTGTCGGGGTCTTCAACTTTCGTTTAGGTTGTGTCGGCTAAAGACCACTCGATCTCTATTTTGATTTTTTAGCTGTCTATTGCTAGGTCAGAAACTTCCAAAAATCATAACTTCCTCATACGACGTTAGATTTGGGGCGTTATTTTTGTGTATGTTCACGGTTTTGGGATATCTATGACTTTCATTTAGACACCTAAGGTTGAAAAGTATCTTATTGAAATTTCTCGTTTTATGCTTAACAACGTTTTGCCGGTAGCGTTACAAATCTTTGATTGGTCATAACTCCTTCGTGATAACTCGGATTTTAGTGTTCTTTATATTTTTGGAAACCTTATCACGATATCTACCACAAAGTGTACCCAAACAGAGCTTTTTGAACATTTCATTTTCGATGATATTCTTATTACTTTACAAAAAGGTTACAGGACTCGACTTTTAGTCATTACAGTGACCTGAAATAATGCGTTGTTACAGGTCAACCGAACCTTGCTTAAACATAGACATTTTAAGAAATTTAGTTAGAGTTTCATACCATGCCCTTGGTGCTTGCTTGAGACCATAGACTGCCATGTCTAGAATGTAGCAATGATCTGGAAACTTCTCGTTCACGAAACCTGGTGGTTGTTCTACATGCACCGTCTCTTCCAATTCTCCATTTAGGAAGGCATACTTCAAATCCATTTGGAATACTTAAAAGTTCTTGTGTGCAACATAGGGGAGAAAAATACGAACTGATTCTAGCCTTGCTACTGGAGTGAAGGTTTCTTCGTAATCTGTACCTTCTTCTTGACCGTAACCTTTCACAACCAATCTTGCTTTGTTGTGAATTACGTTTCCTTCATTATCCATCTTGTTCCTGAAAACCCACTTTAGTCCTACCACAGAAGCATCCTTTGGTGTTGTAATTAATCTCCACACTTTATTTCGCTCGAACTCATTGAGTTCGTCCCGCGTCGCCTGTACCCAATCAAAATGATCGAATGCAATGTAGATCATCTTCGGTTCAACCTTGGAGTTGAACGAATTGAACATGCAAAATTCCACTTTAGAGAATAGTGCAATTTGTTTCACTTTCAGTTGTGATTGTGTGAAAACGTTTTCTTTTGAATCACCAATAATTTGTGTTTGAGGATGATCTTTGGTCCATTTGGTGAGTGGAGGGTAATTAGGATCATATGTGGATTCACATTCTCCCCCACGAACAATGATTCGCTCCCTGGACTTGACTTTCGGTTCTGATTGAATATCATCATCGTTTGGATTCGCATTATCCCCCTCGAACGATGATACTTCTTCAACTTCAGGCTCAGAATTCGCTCCTTGGACTTGACTTTCGGTTGGTGTGGATGATGATGGACTCTCCCCTTGGAATGATGAATCTTGGTTATTTGAAGGAGACGAACCCTCCCTCTGAACATAAGAACTATCTCTTGGAGGTTCGCTTGAGTCAGGCTGTTCGGTTGCTGGTGGTTGTTCTTCTGCCATTTTCTTTGCAGCATCATCGATTATCTTCTTCAAGTTGTCTACCTTGTTGTCTGCAGCTTTGGATTCATAGTGTATAGCCTTTTCGGGTTCATCAAACAGCAACATGTATTGCTTAAAGAGGTTTGAGATTGGTACCGTAGCCTGACCAGATTTAGGAAAAATCTCCTCCACACAACCTTCGGCTGTCTTCAATTTCTTAACGTAGTTATCATCGAAGGTGACATAATACGTCTCTTCGATTTTCTTTGACCGCTTGTTCAAGACTCAGTATGATTCGGAGTTTATCGAGTAACCCAGAAAGATTCCTTCATCTTCTTTGACGTCAAACTTATTTCTATGCTCTTTTGAATTAAAGATAAAGCATCTGGACCCGAACACATGAAAAAACTTTACGTTAGGCTTTCGGTTGTTCTAGATCTCATATGGAGTGATGGAAAAACGTTTGTTAAGATAAGATCTGTTCTGTGTGAAACAAGCAGCAGCAATGGCATCTGTCCAAAAATACAGAGGTATGTAAGTGAAGGTAAGTATGGTTCGGGCCGCTTCACATAACGATCGGTTTCGTCTTTCGACAATTCCATTCTGTTGTGGAGTATATGGAGCAGAGAAGTTATGGGACGTCCCCTTTTCTGCTAGAAAATCTTCAAATTCTTTGTTCTTGAACTCCAACCCATTGTCGTTTCTTATATTTCGAACCACCTTTCATAGTTGAACTTCTAACTTCTTGATGAAGAGTCTAAGCTTGGGAGTGGCCTCTGATTTCTGCCTCAAAAAGAACACCCAGGTAAACCGAGAGAATTCATCCACTATAAAAAGTATATACATGTTACCACCAATGCTCTCGACTGAAGATGGACCACATAGATCAATGTGAAGTAATTCTAGTGGTTCAATAATTTTTTTATTGACTCGAGATGGGTGACTCTGTCGACTTTGTTTTCCCATTTCACATGCAACACATAAGTGATCTTTATCGAACTTCAGAACAGGAAGGCCTCGAACATGATCCCCAAGTACAAGCTTGTTGATGTCTTTAAAATTAAGATGGGAGAGTCTTCGGTGCCAAAACCAGCTTTCGTCTGAATGAGCCTTCGTTAGCAAGCAAACTGTTGGTTTCCCTCGAATGGGATTGAGATTCAAATGGTACATCTCTCCTTTTCGCTTCGATTTCAACAAGATGTTGTTCGTCTTCTTTTCAATAATCTCTGAGCCATCGTCATCGAAGGAAACTTTTAACCCGGTACCAACCACCAGTTGGGAAACACTGATAAGGTTGTGTTGTAAACCTTCAACGTACGCCACTTTTCGTATCGAGAAATCACCATTGGTGATCATTCCATAACCTTTGATTGTGCCAAAAGAATTATTACCATACTTGACACTTCCACCATCTTGAAGTGACCGAAATTCCCTCAACTCTTCCCTTCTCTCTGTCATGTGACGTGAGCAGCCACTGTCTAAGTACCATTCATCGTCGAACTGCTCGTCACATATAACCTGCAAAAATTAAGCTGATTTAGGAACCCAAAGTTTCTTGGGTCCTTGTGAGCCTTTTACAGAAAAGGGAATGGTAAGAGAAACATCAACGAAAAAGGTTCTTTTTATTAAGGTTGTTTCATATTTTCTTATTATGGTGAAAACTTTGATTTTATTAGATTTAAGCACTTCAGTTTCAGCTTTCGAATTGTCGTTAGCTGTCTTTCGGTTCTTCACTTTGGGTTCAAATGATATCTTCTTATCATTTTCTGGAATGAGCTTTCCATTTCCCTTTTGATCAATCTGTGAGTGAGAGTGAGAATGAGAAAGTTGAGACTTAGGAGCATAATTAAACTTTTGATCATTGCTCTTACTCGACTGAGAGCTTAAACTAATTTCCTTTTGGTTCCTCATATTGGTTGACCTTGGACCATAACCGCCCTTTTGGGTTCTTTCATCTTGAGGACCGAAACTTCCTTTTCGGTTGCCATGCCTCTGTGGACTGAAACACTATTTTCGGTTGTTTTGATTTTGGGGACCGAAACTCTTCGTTCGGTTGTTTTCATCATGTTGTGTGCGAGAAGTGGAGTTTGCTTTTGCTTTTTCCTTTGACTTAGAGGGCTTTTCATAGCGAATATAATTAGGGTTTTGAGATCGCCAAAATTGTTTCCTTTCAGTGAGATTCTTCTTGTATCTCAAATTCTGTTGATGCTTTCTCTCCAACACTTGTTTTGGATTTTTGTGGATGTTGGCCTTCTTCTTCTTCAGTATTTGAGCATGCGTTTCGCTCTTAAATGAAGAGGTTTCAATTGATACTATGACCGGTTCGCCTGAAGGAGTTTTGGTACCACTTGTACTTGGTGCATCAAAGGGAGTAGGTTCATTAAGTGGTTCTGTCACATACCTACCTTTTACTCTCCATGATGTTTTGTTAGAAAAACCTTCTGTTTCATCGGCGTTATCAATTGGTGCAGACCAAAAAAACTCATCACAGCCATCAGCATTATCTTCTTCTACTAGGGCTATCAGTTCGACTGTCTGTTGCTGAGTAACTCCTTTAACTGTATAAACTTGATTTGGAGTTGTTTGGACCTTTTGATATACAACAGCCTTTTCCTTGAGGACTTTAGGCTTGTTTTTGGATAAACGAGCAAACTCAACGAAATTTTCTAAAATAAGAATTTTATTGGTTTCGGGTTCGCTTTTGACAAATTCGGAACAGTCCACCTCATCTTCTATATATATTACACTCATATCATCATCCTCATTGAATTCAAAAGTGTTTTCAATATCAATTTTATTCTCTGAATTCAACTTGGCATTCAAAGAGTCAAATTTCTGTACAGTTTCAGTTTTAATTTTTAATTTTTCATTCTCATCCAACAAATAATTGAGCTTGCCCTTATAGTCTTTTGACTTTATAAATGACTCAACTTTTTCAAGACCAATTTTGTAAGCAGGAGAGATATCATCAGAAGAAACAACATTTTCACAGTTATAAGCATCATCATCGATTTCATCCTCCTTTAACTTAAGGAAGGGAAAAATCATACGATGTATCTTCTTCCCTATATCACAATCAAGATGCAATTGAGTAATATTGGAGTATAGTCGTTTAGCAATCAAACAAAAAAATTCCGTTGTTTTAAAAGCTTTAAATTATCTCTTTGCAAATAAATTGTTTCATCTCTAGACCTAATTAGCTCCTTCTCCTTCTGCTCAATCCATATACGCCTTTCCTCACTCTTCGATGAAATCCTGCTGATTTGATCAGTTAGGTTAGAATTTGTGACGCGAGTTTGAGTTAGACTACCGCTTATACTAAAAAATTTAGATTTTAATCCATTAAGTTCTTTTTCATAGTTTGTGATGAGGGATATGTAAAGAAACAAGAATATATTGGACCTTCTAGATCAACTCGTCGCATTCGTTGATCTACTCACTGACAGGTTTCGCTGCAAAACACCTGTCTTCTCGCTGTTTCGCTTCATCTAGTACCCCGTCAGTGGTATAGCCTCTCATTTGTGACACCTCATAAGTCACCATTAGACACCTTCTAGCAACGTTTTCTTCTTTCACCAACAAGGCCCTGCCATGAGTAGGCTTCCTTACTTCTTCATCTTCTGAATCTGTAGACCAAACTTCAACTCCACCGAATTCTTTGTTAACTGTATTTCCTTGCACAATAAGAGCATTCATAACGTTATTAGATCTAGCTTTCTTTTTCTTGATTTCGTCCAATCGTCATATGAGGTTCGCTTCCTCGTCATCATCGTCATTCTTTTCTGACTTCTTTCTCAGCATACAATCTATGGCAAAGTGATTTTTGCCTCCACAATAGTGATAATTAAAGCCTGAGTCACCACCAAGTTTTGCCTCCTTTGGTTCTTTGGCCTGAGCCACACTCTTCGGTTCCTCTTTTGCTTTCTCAGCACTGTAGCTTCCCTGCCAGTTTCGGTTCTTATTTCCTGGGAACCTCCTTATGATGAACTTCTTGGGTTTTGACACCATTAAATCAAAATCTTCACTAGTTAGATCACATTCAGAAAGATCTAAATCTCCTTCTTCTTCGGCAACATTCTTTCCTTTGGAGATTAGAGCCAAGGACCCCATGCCAGAAACCACATTCATTTCTTTAGTCATTGCACTCTCATGTGACTTTAATATCCCCACCAGTTTTGCCAAAGAATAAGCTTTGAATTGTTCGTGTGCCTTCACAGTAGACACCACAACCATCCATTCGGGTCTAAGGCCATTCATGAATGTGACCTTTTGTTCAATGATTTTCCTTTCTATCCCATGATTTATCATTTTACTTAGGATATGATTAAATCAATCAAAGGCTTGAATAAGCTTCTCTTCACGCTTCTGCTTAATGTCACAAATTCTGAGAGCAATAATGTTTGGATTGAATGCTCCAAATCTTCATCCGTAGAATACAATTCCTTCAACATGTCCCATATTTCCTTCGCTGTTGTGCATGAACTTACTAACCAAAACATGTTCGATTGTAAAGCAAACCTAATCATCCTTAAAGCTTTGATGTTGCACTGAAACTTTTCTTTCTCATCATGGGGTATGTCCTTCACATCATTAACGAGTTGATTGTACTCCTTTTGAGTTTTAACAATTCTTGAAGTGCTTGAGTGAGCGAATGGACCTACAGTAATCGCTTCCCAGATCAAGTATCCATTGTCTTCTGAACCAATCACGTAATCTTTGAAGTGATGCGTCCAAACGTCATAGTCTTGAGTGTACAATATAGGAATCCTTGTCATTGATCATATACTGTTAGAGATATTGATTGGGTTTGACTGAGAATCATCCATGGACATGACGATGTTTGTTCAAAAACCTGCTTAAGATCAGACTTGTAAATAACGTTATGGTAAGATCGAATATTTAAAGAACTACGTCAATAGCAGATGACAGCTCTAAAAGTATCAATGAAATCAGAAAACTCTAAGATCTTCTTCAACAGAGGAGATGTGTATGGATTACACAGTCTCCTGCTCTGATACCAATTGATGAGTTGAAAAACTCTTTGATCGATTAGATCTTCAACAGGTTAATCAATAAAACAAACAAACACAATAAACACGATATAGAATCAAGTAATGCTTAATGATTCAAATGTAGTCACGCCTCAGTAGAGCTCGACTAAGAACTTCCACTGTAGAGGCGAGCTAGGGTTTGTAGTACAATGTCAAGAATAGTAATGAAAGCGATAATTACTAAGGATGCATGTATGCACCTTAAATACTAAATCCTAATATAATAATCACGGTTGGACAGGGCCAAACCGGATAACAAAACTGGGCTAAGGACCGAGCCCAAAGACGCAACACTTCTGGACCCAACATTTATATATATATATATATATATATATATATATATATATATATATATATATATATGTATATATATAGGAGTCCCGTACTCTACAAGCTTCCTGGTATCATCGTAGCCTTCTATAACTATCTATCCTTTCCTCATGGATTGCTCTGAATCCTCCAAGTCACGCCCTTATCCATACATGCAACCCTCAACAAGACTAGGCTCCCAACAATAAATCTCTTCCTAGGCTTTCCTAGGGAAATCACCACAGCACACTCCGCTATCAGCTGCAAAAGGAACTCCATCCAACCCACTCTAACAAACTCACGAATACGATTACATATCACCGACACTAGATAATCTTTCGAAAGAAAGGTCTGACACTACAACGGTTGGACTCAAATAAGAGTTGTGCAATAGATATAAAACCTAAACTTCTAAAATTATCTAGACTCAATAATATGTAACTTAGCATATTTGCTTACTAGTTAGCTAAAGTTAATTAGAACTTCTAAAAAGTACAAAGCAAGCAGCATTTGAGTATTGAGTAATCGAAATCAAGCATAATATAAACATGCTATCTGATCAAATTTGTCAGTTACATCAGATGGGCCCCGCCTTATCACATTCATCAGGCCCGACCTGGTATGCATACAAACATATAAACACATGCAAGAAACAAAAAGATAAACAACATACAATATAGTCATCAGGCCCCACCTGGCATCGGGCCCCGCCCGGTATACATATTAGATATCATACATGCAAGAGTCACACAAATAACTAGCAGCCTAATCATAAGAAACCATGGGCAAGAGTTGGTGCCTTCGACCCGCCAAACACAGTGAGGAAACTCACCTCAAACTGCTCAATATCTCAGATAAACTCTCGGACTGCTGATCCGAAAAAATTCCCACGCTAACATAATCAATAATACCCAATTAATAATTGGGTCTTAACCCATAATCAAGAATGTAGATCACTTGTCCAACATCTAGGGTTAAAGCCCATTTTACCCTTTTCTTACTTGGCCCAATTTGCTGCAAAAGCCCAGATTCCTAAATGGAACCCAAAGTCCAATATGGCCAATTTCCTAAATGGGCCCAAAACCCATCATGGGCCTAAACCCAAGAAGGCCCATAGCCTAACAATGGCCAAAATTCAGAAGTCCAATGACCCAAAAATACCCTAAAACCCTAAAAGTCCAATCACAACCCAAAACACAAAAGTCAACAAAAGTCAAGTTTGCTAAGTACGCCCGGTGTACTCAAGCTTACGCCCAACGTTCTATCTCGGTGGCCAATATGCGCCGCGTACGAGCTAGGTACGACCCACGTAAGACGTAGTTGACCAAATTCACCGTTAAGTGCTTAATCAATTAAGCCATCGTGCTAAAGTCTCATAGCTAATTCCTAATGATGTCCTAACACGTAAAGGTGGCAACTTTACTCCTTTGTATAACTTAATGGGAGCCAAAACTAAAAAAGAACCTTATTGAGGAACCTAACACATGCATGGTCCAATATAACTCATAAAGATTGCATTTTTATGGACAAAGAACCTCAAAGGTGCTAAGATCTATCATTCATAGTTTGTAGAGTACATCATACTCTCAAATATAGGTTAAAGGACAAAAAAATGCACATATAAAGCCCTAAATTGGATCTAACATAAGGAATCATCAAGTTGAGAGCTTTATATCTCAAATAGCTTGCAAAGTTGATGATGATTCTGGATATACAAGCTCAAGCCACACTAAAGCAATCTCCAAGTGTTCTTCTTCCTTCAAATCACCACAAACACCTCCAAAATTCACTTCGAAAGGGTTGGGCTAAGCTTGCATGGATAGTCCATGGAGTTTTTAACACATGGATCCTATGGAAATGAAAGAGCATGGGTATTAGGGTTTACATGGATGAAACCCTAATCCTCCATACTATATAAAGAGGTCTTTGACACATGAAATGGCACTAGTGTGTGAGGTTACAAGAGTGGGTCAATTTCTAGTGTGCTTTCTATTCTCCCAAGTTTTCCAAGGTGGTTTTGGTGATTTGTGATTCCACTTGAGGCTTCCACACTATTGGGGCTAAGCTCTTAAAGATTAAGACTTCAAGCTTCATCAAAAGGTATGTCTTATAACTTGTTTATATTACCCAAATATCAAAGATTGTATGCTAGTTAGGGTAATACCATGGAAAGTTCAAGTTTGCATGTATAATAGAGAAAACATAGATCCAAGGTATTTAGGGTTGCATGTACACCATAGGAGTGTTAGAATTGCAAGAAAAATTATTTTTTTGGAATCTGCCAGTTTACCACGAGGTGGTGACTGTTCAGTGAATTTTTTTTAAGTTTTTTGGCCTGTTTTGGATTAGAATCATTACCATAAAGTGTTGTTGTTCATAAAACTTGATTTTGATGTTATGGTAATGTTTATTCTCATCCAAATAAATGATAATTATCAAAATTTCAAGATTTGTTTTAGTTTATGTGATTAGCTAAGTTCTTGAAAATTGTTGATATGAATTATCTTCACTTATGAGTTTGATCTTGTTCATAGAAAAATTACTTGATTATTGTGTTAATTGGTAATTTGATCTTAAGGTTTTTATGAACTCCATAACTTGTCCTCAAGTTATGGAAAACGAAGAGTTTTTCTTTTAAAGTGTCATTAAAAGTCATAGGTTATGAAAACGGAAGAGTCTCTAATTTAAATGTCATAATAAAATGTTTTTTTATGTCTTCGATAACTTGTCCTCAGGTTATGGAACTTGAAATTTTTTTCATAAAAACCATATTAAACTCATAAGTTATGGAAACCAAAGGTTTTTGAATTGTTCAAAACTTGCCCTCAAGTTTTGGAATTTCTAATGTCTCACACACACTTTAATTCCAAACCCTTAGAATTTTAAAAGTTAAAATTCAACCCTTATACTATTATCATATTATAGGTTTAATATTTATATATATATATATATATATATATATATATATATATATATATATATATATATATATATATATATGTATGTATAACAACAAAGTCAATCTTACTATTAGTAGGCTTCATTCACGAAGCCGGTCTATAAGGGGGTATAAGGTTACTGCCTATAAAATGGTAGTTTAATGGGTGTCCACTCACACCCACCGTTTCCTTGACTGGTGGAGAGTCGTTAGCCGAACGGGTAAGACAAGGACAATAAATTTCCATTATAAGTATAATGATAAATATAAAGTAACTAAACCTTTTTATAAATTCCCAATCTTAGTTACTTTAGGAAAATGTGATTTTCGTGCTAACCCATGAAATTACACTTTGCACTTTGCCTAAGTCGTTAGTGGAGCGTGTGTGGTTAACCGACACACTAACCTGGATTTAACAAGGTAGGCAAATGGTAACTTAATGTTTATCATAGGATCGGCGGAGCGTATGTGGTTAACCGACACATCGATTAAGTGATAAATATTAAGGGTACCAAGTATACTTGCATGGTTATTAAAACCTTGTTTTGTGATCCTCGACATCCCAGTTACAATACTTGTGAGGGCACAATCGAGATTGAAACATGCCATTGAAAAGTTCGATGAATCTCAAAAGAACTAGGAGTTTCAAATCCAGTTAAAACCTAAAAAAACTATTTCGTTTTTCATGGTGGAAATTGGTGAATCGTCATTCGCCTACTTTGAAATATTTTATAGCTTGGATTACAGCATCCCTCTTCCAAGTTATAAATTATTGTGTTGGGTCCTAGCCTTAATAGTTCATATTGGGTGTTATATTAAGGACTTTAAATCAACTAACTTGAATTTATCCCAGTGTAAATGTATGGTTCAGGCAACTATGATCATCCCAAATCTCATGGAACAAGCTTTCCTAATGAAGATGATGTTCCGTGGTTAGATAATGGAAATCATACATCTCTTCCTCCACCTCCTCCAATTATTCTCCCCAACCCACAAGCTCTTGAATAGTTCAAGGTCACTCAAGCCCTATTGGCAAGCAAGGTCTATGTATGCAAATTTGATCTTACCTATTTGCTTGGTGTTTTTGAATCAACAATGATTTGGAGCTCTGGTAAAGCAAATTTGTTTAGTAAATCAACTTTCCAAACTACCATGGACATTAACAATTGGTAACATTCGATATCCAAAAAAGCTTTCTCTTCCCTAATGGAAAGGGATCGGCGATAGTCAACTCGGTTGACCAAATGGTAAAGAGAAAGGCAAGTCTGAGATAGTCCACTGTACCATTACCAAAAGGGTCCATATGGTTCTATTGCCAAAGGAAGGGGAATTGATTACGAAGCTGCCCTAACTACTTAAAAGATCTGAGAGAAGGTCTAGTCAAAAAGTTTGATTCTACTTCAGGTAAGTCCATTATCTAACTCAATTACGTTCCTATTTAGAGATTCTTAATACATTTTGATGTATGGCAGGATCAAGAAAAGGGATGGAAAATTAAAGAAAGAGTATGTTGAATCTGAGCGCGAAGATGGATTTCAATAGCATGATTCGAAGATCAGATTCTTGAGCTACTACTTAGGAGTTATGATAGATTGCTACAATATATATGTAATATCATAGTTTTTGATTTAAAGTTGCATTTTATGGAAAAAGTTTTTCCGCATTTATAAATAAATAAAATTTTGTTTTATTTTATATTTCGTTGCAATGGCATTCATGAAAAATTGATATTTGTATGTTTCTAGCAATATTGGAAATATGAATTTGCTTCTTTCTTTTGTGGTAATGTCTAAACTTACCAAATAAGGAAAGATTCTCATCACCCAAGTTTCAATTGGACCGAAACTTGGAATCATGCAAGTTGTATATTATGATGAATGAGAACTTTCAACTTTGGAAAATTAAGACTAATTCCTTCTTCATATGTATATGTGAGTCAACTGAAGGACTAAGGGATCGAGTATACATTCTTATGTACTGGTTAAGTCCACCACAAAAGGTCGATAAGACTATTCGTCATGATTTACTAATGTTTAGTAAATATGGTTATACTTACAAGCTTAAGTATAATTCTGGAACATTGGAAAAGTTTCGATGTATGGCAGAACGAATGAGAAGAATCAAATTTCGAAGAAAGATAAAAAGTTTCTCAAATCTGAAAAGATGGGAGAATACTTTAGCATCATGTTTTATGATCATCTTAATGATTGTGAGACCATATCACAATTCCTCCTCTAAAGACATCTTGGTGCATTCTTATGGCTAAGAAGAGGAGTCATGAATTGTTGAAATGGTTAAATCAAGAAGATGAGTCATACTTCGTTCCAAAACAGCTCTTAGAGTCACACTCCAAGATATTAATTTGAGTGACAAATCTTAAAGAAGGTTTATTAACATTTGTCAAATGTAAGATTAATATGTATCCTATTTTTGTACATTTGAAATTGGTAAGTTGTGATGTTTTGGATAAAACAGAGACCAACTTAGGCCAATTTTGTAAAGTGTTTGTCTTGATAAGAATCTGCACTATCTCTTGAATATTTGTTTGTCAAGGAATGGGTCTTGGCAAGAGAGTCTTATATGTCAATAGGACAGTGGGAATCTTAAACAGCTTGAAAAAGCTTCAAGATCTACTCAAGAATACAAACCCGTAGTTTATCACTAGCACACGACATGAGGTCTATAACCTATAGTGTTGATATATTCCTATTTCTGTGCCTATTATAGTTAAAGTTGGCTTTGCATATGAGTTATGAGAGTTCTTAAATGGTTTCATAACAACATGGAAGCAATGGCAGGCCCTTGTGCTGCTTGGTGGCAAGAAGTTAAGACTGCCCAAGTTCAATCAATATGAGTTTGGATTTGTCACTAACCTTGTCTTGTGATTATGGTTTTTTCAAACTCACATGAATAGGAACACATACACCATAAAATCTAACTGTCGTAAGGTTTATCTCCGATTCATGAAAATGATGGTGAGGAAACGCTTTCACTAAGTGGTTTTAAGTAGATAGCAATTGTGATATTTGCATTCTCAAAGTCGTTAGTGGAGCGTGTGTGGTTAACTGGCACACTAACATGGATTTGTGAGGAACAAAAAAGGTTTAAACAGTTGAGACTATGATTACGACATCCCTTTTCATAGGTCTGAAATTATTTAGACACACATGTATGCTATCTAAGGAAAGGTGTATGATTTTGATAAAGTTTTACCAAAGCATTTCGTATCAGAAGTCTGACCTTTGGTAAGAAAGTCAATAAAGTATTGATTTCTAGAAGTCCAACTGATTTCTGAGTACATGTCAAAGCTAGTGGGAGCATAAGTGTTATGCTAATAATCATCATGTTAGTGGGACCATGATAATTATAATAGGTGTTGCAAGTTAGCAATGTTAATTATAGAAAACAAAAGTTTCAATTGGGAAAAGTTGTTTTGCTATAATTAAGGGAGAGGAAATTATACTTCATTTCAATTCTAAAAGCTTAGATTGAGGTTTTAATCATCTTTAGTCAATGATATATATATATATATATATATATATATATATATATATATATATATATATATATATATATATATATATATGAATTTTATGTTGGAATCGCTCAACTTAAGGAAATTCTATATATATTGCGTTCTATATATATATATATATATATATATATATATATATATATATATATATATATATATATATATGAATTTTATGTTGGAATGGCTCAACTTAAGGAAATTCTATATATATTACGTTCTCAAAATTCAATTATGATTATGGCATCCCTCTTCATAGTCGAATTATGAAAACATGCCAAATAAAAATATTGTAACAAAAGTCTGGTCTACAATCATGTCTTTATGTGAGACATCATGAATCGTGCCCATATGCTTCGGGGGTAGGATCGATTGCATGCGATATAATATTTATCCTTTCAAAAAATTTCCAAATGCCTTGTGGCATTAAGAGGGGAAAAGGGTCTGGAATTGGATATGACTAAAATGATTAAGCAATTGTCGAGGACAATCTAAGGTTTACCAAAGATTGGTTGCTGAGGGACAGTTGGAAGTATAGTGTTAATTTTGGAAGGACCATATTGACATATTCTGAAAGGAGGCAACTCTTGTTCAGAAGTGATAGTCAAAATGGGAATATGGAAATGACTTCATAGGTTGAAGTTATTCAATTTGTATAAGATTAGAAAACTTAATGCAAGAAGGACGTTCAAAGCAATGTACATTGAATATGAGACTTCGTTTCCATGGAGTTGATCTCCCTTGGAATACTCTGTAATGTCTGTTGACAAGTCTTTGTGACTTTGTGCATAATCATTACAAGAGGATCAGTGCATATAAGTTTAAAATCTAACAGATTTCAGAAAATGGCAGGAATTTGGAATTCTTGCATTTGCGGTAAGGATTTGGGAATGTGAAATGAGAATCATTGGAATTATATTCAATCGATCTATTTCACAAAGTAAAGATCATAGACAAACTTAGTGTGCATACTTGGTGTATGGCATAAATAATGTTTGAAAAAACATAGTGTGCGTACTTGGTGTATGGCATGACTAGTTTTTAGAAAACACAGTGTACATGGTTGGAGCATGGGACAACTATTGATTTAATTCAAGTATAAAGTTGATAATTTGAAACAGTATGCAATGAATAATGTGTAATCAATATGGTGATAAATAAAAGGTGTTCTATTTATATTCATAAGTTATGAGACAATATTAGATTCTATTATTCTTGTGTTTCACTATGCATGTTTTGACTTTCAGAATAACTAGGCCGTTCTTCCTGAATGACTAAGTTGTTCAAACCATCCACAGACGATAATATGTTGGAAGTAGGTATTAAGGCAAGACTGCCAGGAAGCTGGTTTGTAGATGTCCAAGGTATTGGACATACCAAGAGTCGCTACAACATTCATGGGTGCTCATAAGTTCTGAGTATTGGATTAAACCCACACTCATTTGACTCACTTCATGTATTTTATCACGAGTGATCATGAGATGATAATATCTTATATTCTTCAAACCTACAGATATGAGTTGTTGCCTATGTGTTGGTTATACATCGATTGTACGAAAACGCATTGGTAATTCGATGTTATAAAACATTCCATTGTGTATGATTCAACAAGTAGTAGAACAATCATATGAGTCGAAGTTTATCCATTCCTTTTACCCTTAATGGGATCAAAGCGATATCTGGGGGCCCCTCGATGATTTAGTGATGACACCCGGAAGTGCTTGGCCAAGCCTGGACTGATTTGATTTTTTCAATTAGTCAGTCGTCATAAATCGGAAACCGGGAAACAACAAATGGACAGAGAGAATGATTATAATCCATGTCTCAGTCCATATTGTGACAACCCGAAATTTCTATTTGTACAAACCCTTCAGTCAACCAAAGTCAGACTTGTTTCCGCTATCTTTCAGCACTGTTTATAGCCTATTTGAGTGTCCTAAGCATAGTACATTCAAGGTACGAGTCTCGGGATGAGTGTATATGGGTTCAACACCCTTCAATTGAGCCAAACACCCCTTGTTACGGCTGCACACCTGGGTGTACGACTGTACACCCCCTTCTGGCCGTACACTCATGTGTATATATATGAGACTTAGCCTCCTTTCATTCTTTTTCACACTCTTAAGGCCGAAAATCACTTCTCTGTCTAGTATCATCCGATTTTGCCTTCAAATCTTCAAGTTGTAAGTGCTATCTTCCATCTATTTGATGATTCATTACTCTATCTAGTAAAGATCTACCATTTCATCCATGAAACTACTCATTTTGTTTAGATCTTCAAGTGTTCATCAAGAACACCAAGAACACCTACTAAGCTTTTGGGCCACAAACACCCCTAAAGGCTTCTATATCGTAAGTACCACACCTCATACTTGTTACTTACTGATTTACTCCTTAGAAAACGTCCAAAAGATGATCAATGAGGAGTGTACGGCCGTACATACCCCATGTGGCCGTACACCCCTCCATTTGGTGCTTAAAGGCCTTAAAACTCATGTTCTAGGCTAGCACTTGATCAAGGACACTTAGGGCATGAAAGATAGAAGCTTGGAATACAATTTTGACCATTTTTACATAATCAAAAATGGTGTACGGCCGTACACTCCTTGTGTGGCCGTACACACCCTTTTTAGGGTCCAAAAAGGCAATTAACTTTCAATAAGGTTAAGCAATGGTCAAGACACATCCCTAGATGCTTAAGAGGGATTTAAAAAACAAAATGGCATGTTTCACCATGAGTGAACGGCCGTACACTCACTTGGGCCATACACTCTGGCCATACACATCCATGAAACACAATATTCTTGCCTTACACTACTATGTGTGGCCATACACCCGTTATATGCAACCCTTTGTACTTCTAGCACTTGAATCTAAGTGTTTTTTCTATGAACTAGGGGTCCTTACTTGTATAATTAGTTGTTAAACACTAATTACATACATATATGTGTCTTTATATGTTAAATAGGATCAGTGTGTGTGTTCAAGTCTTCACTTGACACCTAGCACCTTATCCAGCTCTTTCATCCAAACAGCCCACTACAGGTGAGTTCATACCCCTTAATCAACCTTTTAAATGTTTTTAAGTGTTATTATGGGGGGAATACAACTTGAATCATTATAGTTATTATATCAATTGCATGTGATTAATAACTATCAAACAAATGGATTTACTATACTTTGGATTGTTTTGTCAACAAAACTACTTCAAACATTTTATCAGACTCTTTTACATGTTAAACTCTTTATAAAACTTGTTCTTAGTTGCTTAATCTTTACTTTCAATTCTTTAAACTTATATATTGTCAAAATCATGTCCAATACATATATAGTTATATATGTAAGGTTTGAAGGACTTAGGACTGATAACTCACTTTAATTCCTGTTCCTTGTTTGGTTGTGGACTTAGAGTACCCTATTGTTTGTCTGAGTGTCGTTTGCTCCTTAGTTATATATTATGTATATATGTATAGATATAAATATTTTACCTCAGTTCCAACACCTTTGGGTAGCAAAGGTGTATAAATTTACTAAGTCATTCAAGCAACATTTCTAGTAACCTATAATAGGTATAGTTTAGAGGTATACTACTTACTATTTTCTAGTACAAAGGAAACATACAAAGAGTCAGTTAGACAGAGAACATACACAACACTAGTACATATAATACATACTAAGATACTATAATAGAGCGAACACACTAAGATGCTATAGCATGGAACAACTACAAGATCTAATTATACCAATGAATCACTAACTCATTGTTCTAAACAAAAGGTGATAGTTAAACTGGGTATACATGATCATATAACTTTAATGTGGATGTACACTATCCAACAACCGGTTTGCTGAAGATAATGGGGATGAGAAATTGGGTTAGTTATTTGATGATAAAACATAATAATTATATTATTGTGGGTTGAAAACGCTATGTGCTCACCAGGTTTCCCAACCCGACCAATTAATTTATTGTATCACAGGTACCGTTATGAAAGATACATTATGCTGAGAGAATCAAGGATTATTAGGCCACTATTTTAATTACTATAAGACTTGTAATATTTCATTATTCTTATGTCTATGTATTCACAACGACATCCCAATGTTTGAATATAAATAAAATACATTTATTCATAAATGCTTTGATAATATCTTTATCATGTTTTATGAGAACAAGTTCCGCAATATTAATCTTCAAAAAGGATACTCTGATTTTAAAAATAAGCATAAACAAATGGGCTTTTCTGGCCTTGAAAATAGGGATGTCACATAAACCATCTCTATCTACGTTATCATCTCAGTACACCGAACGCCTGTTTTGGTGTATAGAATGTCGTGATAAAAAATCGTAGCGGACCAAGAAAATCATAAGGCTTATGATAGTGAATGATACCTATCTGAAGATATCACTGATACAACTTTTGGTGTAACTCCTAAAGTCATCCCTTCATCTGACGTTTCCACCGCCAACCAAGTAGAAGAAGAATCATGATTGAAGACACGCGAGGAAGAAACCCTAGAATAGTATATTAGGATATGTGCTTATTTAGACACATTAGTAGGTGTTAAATTCTTTGATGATTTTAGGAATAATAATTAATGGACTGTAAGACAATACTTGGGATGAGTATGAGTAGGTGTGAAAGGTAGTAGAGGCCTATACTACATGAAGCACATGACTGACACTTGGATTAGGGAAAGTTACAAGGTTACTAAGTCTCTAAGTAGCTGAGCTATTTTATTCATTTCCATCATTAACTTTGTTTCAGTAATGACTATGAAGATAACTATTATTCTAACCCTAATGGTTATATCAAATGAAGTCTGACCAATCTACAAAGTGATTTCGACATAGAAAATTGAAGGAAAAGATAATCGAGGCGATCAATAGAGATATCACGATCATCATTAAAATTAAGCAGCCTGTAGCTAGAAGTGCTACATGCTAGAATGTGATTATATCACATTACAACAGGAAGGAAGGTATCCTTCGTGATAGAGTATCACTCAAAGAGAGCTGAGTCTAACCATAGCAACATCTAATGATAGCTCATTAGAACATGACCCATCAATTTGTTATGGTAGTCAAAGGGATCTTACTTTAGGTTAAGTCTATCCTTGAAAAAGAAGGAGCATCTAATGGATATCAAATTTAGAAGGAAGATTAGTTGCAACACCGTCAACAATCAAGAAATCTAAGAGGTAGAAACTCAAGGGACGTAAGAGTTACAGTTACCACCTAGGATATAAAGGAAACATGTGGAGTCATTATACAAGCCCTATTTTGTTGATGATTCCAGTACGTAATCATCCTAGGTGGGAGATAATTGTAACGCCCACAAATTGGGCTAGAAAATTAAGATATAGTAAGTAGTAATTATAAACCTTGATTAGGACAATCTATAGTCGTGTGTGTCACACCCACTTCCCGACCTTTGGCGGAAACACCGAGTAGTGTGACAGTATAAAGAGCATCAATCCTATTATCTTGAGAATACATGTATTTTGAAATTCAACATAATGTTAGTGAGTGCGAGAATTTTTATTGTTGAATTCTTTTAAGAATACTTTTCTTTTGTGAAAACATTTATTATTCATTTACCTAGCATTCTATTTTTTAGGGTACCTTTTATTAATCTCAAATTACTATCTTTTCAGGATATCTAACGATCCTAATATATTTTAACTAGGATTATCTTTTGTTAACCCGAATTTACTATATTTTAAGGAATTGTAACGATCCTAATGTATTTTATTTACTATACCAGGCTTCCCTAATGGTAATCTAAGCTCTAAGTCAATTCTTACTATATTAACGTGAGCCCTTATAATCGACGCTATGACCATAAATGTAACCCTAATCATGACGTTTCATTGGACGTCGAATAGTAACTTATGTGGAAGGTATCCTGCCGGGATTGTAGCTTGCAATAGCAGGTGGGGTTGCCATGGCCCCATATATATATATATATATATATATATATATATATATATATATATATATATATATACATAACTTCCTAGCTCTGGCAAGATTAACAAGTCTAAGTATTAGGGATATGTCGAATGTAATCAAGGCTTTTAGATGAATAACCAACTCACTAATGCGTTAACTCTAGGGTTTTATCTTTTATCTTTTATCTTTTAGATGAATAACCTCTCCCGCATATATATCATCAAATGATTTATGTGTGTGTGTGTGTGTATATATATATATATATATATATATATATATATATATATATATATATATCGTCATATATATACCTTAATTATGTTTATTTTAACATGATATTTAGGTAGCATAACAACTAAGTACAGTGCATATCCTAAATCTTGTCAATCATAACTCATAGGTACTATGGTTTCCTAAGTATTTGACAATTATAACATCTAGGTAATACATACTCTTAGATTATCAGACAGCATGTCCTTTAGACACATTATAGCTAAATCTAGGCATAGTATCTACAATTATATTATCCCAAGACATCTAGCTAATTATAAAATGACTTAATATTTATAAAATAAATATTTGTATAAAATCATTTGCTAAGCATGTATTACCACACTGAAAAAATTTTAAAACAGTAAAATAGGGGTCTTGAACTTACTGTAATAGTGTATCGAGAAGCGCCTGAACCTTTGCAACCAGAGTTTCTTGTTGTCAAGAGGGTATTGAAGAATAGAGAGAGAGATTTTGGAGGTTGGTTTGAGATGAGAAACCAGGAAGCAAGCACCTATATTTATAGTGAGTGTGCACGCCAGCCACTCTCATGCGCAACGTGCACTTGCTTCGTGGCCTATCCAAATCTTTCCACATGTCACACTTCTGGTGGTCCTTGTTTCCAAATCTCCGACGAATTCGGGGGTCAGATGCACATGACCGACATGGCACACATATTGATGTGCACCCTTAAATCTTTATTAAAAATTCTTATTTTCTTCACATGAACTTTGTTTCTTACCCTCTTTATATATTTATGTAGCTCTTTCCTAGAACTATAACTTTCCTGAAGGTTGCATCATCTAATTTTAACTTTCATTTTTAACATATATTTTTATATTTAATAAAATTCGTATCTCCTTCATAAGACTTCCGTTTTTTCCCTTCTTCCTTCCCAAGTTCTTATCTCATGCTTTACTACAAATTTCGTTTTGTAGTGTTAGACGAAACTCAACTGTTCTCTTTTTGCTATTTTTGACGTCAATAACGTTATTAACGTGGTTGTTTCTATTCATCATAAAATCATAACTTTTCCAATCAGAGTTAGATTTTGTCAACGTTTATATTTTTGGGATCATTAGATCATGTATTTTCCAAATACACTAGCCATTTTTACTTTTTGATTACTTTAATTTTAACTCAACTTTCCATATTATCCTTCAATATGGGAAGTTTTTGTCATTATGAGTCGATCCTAGCTCCTAGTAACAACAAATTATGGAATGTTCTCAATTGTTACATTCTCCCCCTGTTTTAGGAATTTCGTCCTCGAAATTCTAGTCTTATTTAAACATTAAACGGGGAGACCAATTTCTTATAAAGGAAGCCGATTCCTTTTTTTTCCTACTTATTGAGTTTACTAAATTCCTTTTTAATTTTCTATTTCTAATTCTTTAACTTCATCCTTAGTAATCTAATCCTACCTTGTCCTATTTTACATCCATAGGAAACCTAAAATATCTATCGAACTTTGGTTAAGGATTTTTCTGGAGGCATTTTGATGTTTTAATTAATCATTTTAAATCTACTATTAAAATGAACTCTTTATTAAAAAAATTAAACTTCGTGGATTCCTGTCATCCTCGGAAAAATCTTATAATTATATTTGTGGGGTTTCCTTTCCCCTAACATTGCTATTCCTATTATTTTCTAGTATTCCTTTACTGGATTTGTTGACTCTTGTAGGCATTTGCAATACGTCCTAAGTTTCCGCACTCCTTACCCTTGAAATCTTTGCAACTACCGAGATGGTGTTGTCCACATTTACTGTAGAAGGGAAATCTTCCCAAGTATCCATTTTGGAGAACAACCATTAGAGGCTTCCTTTCCTCCTTTCTCTTGTACAAGGGTCGACTTGGTCCTTCCTTGTTGATTTTTCCCCATTTTCTTCAAAATTCTCGGGCCTTCATCATGCCATCTAGGAATTTGGTTTCCCTCAAGTGGAACGCTAGCTGCTTAGTTTACTCGAAGGTGTGGCGCTTGTATGCTTGTATCTACTTTTTGAAATGATGTGCTAGTCTTTGGAAATATGAACTGGTTTTTTTGCTCTCTAAGCCAATCAGTTCTTAGCATACTATGGCTAGGTCCTTAAACCATATGGTATAGAAGGATAGACTGAACTTCCTAGTGCTCAAGTGATTGGATTCATGTTCTACCCGGGCCAAATCTCTCGTAGAACAAAATTTTCTTATCATTTGCCTTTTCTACTCTTCCGAAGAGATTGCATATGTTGCATCTCCTCCTGAGGCCTTTACCTGGATACTCCTCCAGATGACGTCTTCCCTATGAGAGTGTAAGTTGCAAATTTTACTCTAGCCTCCTTATTACACCTAATCTCTATTCCTTTGATCAAGTTGATTAGGCCATTTACTCCTTCATCTCCGTAGAAGGATCCTTGCTAACTACAAAGAAAATACTAGTAGGCTTGAGTACTTTCCTTGTTGATTCCTTCTCCATGGTTAACTCTGAGATTCCCTAATGCATTAGAGACTTGATGCTTAATCATGGTTTGGATGGCGGTTGGGTTAAGTAGGGTTAGAATACCAGGTTTGGGTTTTACTTAAAGGGTCAATCCTATTTCCTATTTGTAGGGTACTTATAGTTTCTCTCTTAGCAAATTGTCTTCTTATCGCTTTTATTATTATTTTCTAATTGGGATTTTTGGATTTTTATTGTTGATATCACATCTTTTGGTTGCCTTCCTTGTAACCTTCTGATAATAGCATGCTATTGTTGCAAACCTAGCAACTTGCTATTAATTTCCTTGAAATTTATTGATTATAGCATGTTGTTGCTTCCCTAGCAACTTACTATTGTTTCCTTAACAAATTACTGATCATAGCATGTTGTCGTTGCTTTCCTAACAACTTATTGTTGTTTCCTTAACAACTTAATGATAATAGCATGTTGTCATTGCTTTCTTAGCAACTTATCGTTGTTTTCCTAGGAACTTATTGATCATCCCAAGGAAGTTCCTTTTTCCTTTACATAAATTTTAACTCCTAAAGGCCTTGGTTATTTTAGGTTGTCAGTAGGGTAAAGTTGTAAAAAAAATTCTTTTGTGTGCCCGCCGAGCATATGATCCGCACGTCACGCACAAACAGTAGATTAACATTAAAGTTGATTTTTGGCTTCATTCAAACATTCCTTCTGTCTTTATCTGCTTTTCGCTATTGGGGCCCACACGCATGACGAAAACTTGGTACAGCTACTTCTTTTCGTCAATTTCTTCACTCTATTTTATCACTCTACTGCTAAATCCTAACCTAAACGGTGTGCTAAATTTCAAATTTTTAGGGTTTTTGGATGATTTTATCATTTAATGATTTTTTGTTGTATTTTGTGAAGTTGAGGAGTAATATAGTGCCCTATACTAGCAATTTTATTTCCCATATAGTCAATTTTGGGTTTAATTAATCTATTGATTCTCATTTTTGATTTTTTTTTTAAATATTTGAATATTTTGAACTAAAAATCAGAATTTGGTTATGTTTTGGATGAAATGTGAAGCCTATATATGTTCTAGAGGACTAACAGAACATTCCAAAATGATTTTTAGGTCGAAAATTTGATGAAACAGCAGGTTGCCATGCCTGCTGTTCTTTGTGTTTTTGGGGCGTGCCGCACAGATGCGTGTGTGTCGCGTGCACTCACATGTGGCATGTATCTGGCTTGTTTTCCCTACTTAAATCCCCTCTTAAGTTATCCTAACTTAATTCTAACAATTTTGTTGCCTTATTTTGCTATAGATATGTCGAGAGAGGGTCGTCAGGCTGCAAGTTAGTTACCTCCTAACTGGCCAACGCATCCTTTCTTTTAGTTCCCTGATGACCTTCCTTATCGTAGTATTTTCACTTCTCTCCTCATTTCCCTTCTTTCGAAGAAGGTCAACATTCCTCAGGATCCTTCTGGTAATGTGGTGGATAGCACTTACTTGTCTGCTCACCTAGCACCATTACTTACCGATCTGTAACGACCGAAAAATACAACCAATTTTAAATTTTTCAAAACCATCTCGATTCCATTAAATCTTTACAAAAAGGTTTTCAATACAAAACATTTAACATGTTCCCAGAATCACAACACTACAAAATCACGAGGAGCGGTACGATCACGCCTTCGCCTTGCCACAGTCTCCTGAAGAACCTGAAAAACATGAAACCACAACTGTAAGCACGAAAGCTTAGTGAGATATCCCCAAAATACCAACCACAAATACCATACACGCATAACATCCCATATCATATCCGATCACAGAACAACCATGCATTTCGGGTCCACTGTGTGACTGGTCCGCCGCACCGGCCTACAGTCCACCTGGTCCACCCTCCGAGTCTATCCACATACATCGAGTCTGCAGTGTGATTGGTCTGCCCGTTCCCGGGCCTTCAATCCACCTGGTCCACTCTTTGAGTCTACAGTATGACTGGTCCGCCCGCACCGGGCCTTCAGTCTCTCTGGTCCACTCTCCGAGCCTTCGGCACGTCTGGTCCGCCCTTTCGGGGCCTACAGCCTATCCGGGCCGCTCGCTAGGCCTTCGGGACAACCGGTCCGCCCTGGGTATCTTGGCCTACCGCACACAGCAGGACCCGCCTCAACCCAACTCCAGTCCAAACAACCATGTGCACATATACATACAATCATATAGCAACTCACAGTCAACAAGCAGATCAAACATATCACATAGCATATCATCCCCCTAACCAAGATACCGACCTAACAGGTCACTAGCATAGCATCACCCTATCTCTCAGGATACCGATCTCAAACAGATCTCTATATACCATCCTAGCTATCAGGATGCAAACATAACATAACAACAAAATAACAACAACTACCCGGATCTCAATCCAATAAGGGCCGACCTTGGTGCCTTAGACCCTGTTGATATAGTGAGGATAACTCACCTTGAAACTGCCGACTGAATAGATAACCCGAACTGCTCCGATCACTGATACGATCTCCACCACTGGACAACCGCCAATGCACTGAACTCAAAACAACAATCAATAATTACCAAAATGCCCCTGGAAACCACTGGTCAACCCTTGGTCAAATACAAGGTCAAAGTCAACCCCTGACTGACCCTACTTGCCGAGTCAACCGTATGACTCGCCGAGTTCCCATAATCAGAACTTCACTAAATCCGCGACCTAACTCGCCGAGTCACCCCGAGAGTCGTCGAGTTCAACAACTCTGAGTCCACTCGCACACAACTCACTGAGTCATCCCTTGACTCACCGATTCTTGACTCGACCAGGAAATATTGGGGACTCTTCGATAAGACTCGCCGAGCCCAAGAACAGACTCGCCGAGTCTAAGGCTATCTTCAACCTACTCGCCGAGTTGTTCATACAACTCGCCGAGTCCCAGGCAATCTTCATCCTACTCGCCGAGCTGTTCATTCAACTCGCCGAGTTCCAGGCCATCTTCAAGCAACTCGTCGAGTCCACCCATGTGACTCGCCGAGTACCACCGGTCTGAATCCATACAAAAGCACTCCAGGCCATGCAATTGCTCCAAAACATAGATCTAGCCTCCTACAACTCATCCATCACGTAAAGTGACAAACTTTACGTGAACCTAAAGAGATCTAGGCCATTTGCACATTGGGCTAGGGTTTGGGGACATGATGGCTCCACAAAACACTCCAACACAGGGACTTTCATGCTCTCTGATCCTTCTCCATTCCAAATCTAAGGTAGCAACCTCAGATCTAACCTCTAGACTTCCAATTACATCCATAGACAAGTTCCCACAAACCCCAAAATGAAGAAACAACATAACAACAGCCCAAGAACGAGATATTACCTCCAAGAGATGCCCCAACTGCAATGTAATTCGAACCCAAGCAAAGCCCCTTGCTCCAAGCCTTCAATCTCCCAAAATTCCTTCAACAATTACTTCTCCAAGCTCCAATCCACTCAACAATGGTGCTTCTCCGCGATTTAGGGTTTTCTGGGGCTCAAGGGGGGGGGGGGGTGATAAAGAGGCTGGGAGGAAAACATAATGTTCTTTATATAGGGCTCAACCCCGAGAATTAGGGTTTCCTCCACTCAGTGCCTACTCGCCGAGTCCATCTCATTGACTCGCCGAGTCGGCTACTTAACACGCGACCCAGTCACGACTCTACTCGCTGAGTCACTCTTTCCCAATTTACTCTTTTAGCCCTTCTACTCTACTCTTGAAATTTCGGGATGTTACAATTCTCCCCCACTTAAATTAGGCTTCGTCCTCGAAGCCTACAGCACTTCAATCCCAAAGATACTCCCACACGGCGCCACCTGGCCTTAACCTGGCCAAGTCCCTGAAGGTATACCCATCGAAACTCAAACACACTTTCTTTTTCCTTACGGTGTCCTGATCACCGTCTCGAGCTGGGCACCAGCTGTACCCTCTGATAATCACACTCAATAACCGTGAATTAACCATGACGCATCACTGCCCCAAATCTCAACATTCACTCGACCCACAAGGGCTTAGAAATCCATGAACCATCGGATCCCCGATCCGAATCCCACTCTATCCATTCCGCGATGATGGAAAGACCCATTCTCAATCTCAGAGCAACTCCCACGAGTTCTCCTCTTGTAATCACATACACATACTGAACTTGCTCCAGCACCCTCAGGTTGGGAAAGCCCGATACACTGATGATATCCTCCAACATCCCCCAGGATGAACCACTAATACACATCTAATATCCTGATCAGAATCACACTGAGAGCCCAAGGCCCTCTCCCTGCATCCCTTCCGAGCCTCTTGGCTCTACATCTGTGGAATTCCTCCGCAACCTCAGTAGACATCCCAAACCGGATGAGCTTCTATTCCACTGCCGCAACACGCTGCTCAAAAACCATACTCGAATTACTCTAATCATAACTCTGCTCTGCTGCTTTCACTTCCATGAACTTGCACTCCCTCTCAGAGTTACACACTTCTCTCGCTTCCTTTTCCAAGGAATCCACTTGGGCATATTGCTGATGGGTTTTGGTCATAAGACATCCTATGTGCTCATACAAACCCTAAAGCTCGGATCTAGGTTTCTCTATTGTACATACTTTGAATCCAAGACTTGAACCCTAATTCTAGCATATGGAAATCAGAATTCACATGTAAATAGGTTTAAGAACATACCTTGATTGTTATATAGCAATAACAATCCAATTCCTCCTTGAATTGACCTTGGAAAGCAAAGAGTCACAAGTGTCACTCCTCTGATGGCTCACAAACACCATAAGCAAGTGGAGAAGGTATATAGAGAGAGGAGGGAGGTTAGAATTCGTGTTTGGGACTTCTTGGGAAGGGGATACCCGAATTCATGACCTTGGGGTTGTTTATATAGGTGTAGAGATAGGGTTTCAGTCATTATCCTTATCTAGTTGATTATCCATTAAGCAACCAATAAGATAATCCTTGAATCCTTATCATACTCGAATTCTAAGGCTTTCCAACCTTAAATTCGTTCACCACACTTATAAGATAATCCTTACCTTATTTTGTAACTATCACAAAATTACAAATCAGCCCCTCTAGTTTAATTAATTACACTTGATCACAAAATTAATTCTTAATTAATTATCGACCAATATTAATTAAACAAATATGATTTCTCCTTTAATATATTATTCTTATAACATATTAACAAATCATAATAACCTCTCTTTCTATTTATTTCTCCAATCAAGTTGCTTTGGTGAAGGCAACCCAAAAGGACCATGCACCATCGGGTCAAGTACATACCAAAATAGTTATGGACTTAGACACTAATCCAACAATTGCTACTTCAACAAGTGCCACGGTGCTCGCCCAACGCTACACCACCCCTTGCGTATCCGCTATCCATCCAACACATATACTCTGACTCTTGTCGCAGGGACTCTCAAGCCCATGCACTACCTCCACTAATCAAGATCACTACCCGAGGCCAGACCTTCTAATGCAAACGCACTGCAACGAACACAATCCATATCCTCAAACTGATCCAACGAAACCTGCAGAGTCTTCAGCATGACTGGACCGCCTCACCAGGCCTTCAGCCCATCTGGACCACTCTCTCAGAACCTTCAGCCAATCTAGACCGCTCTCAGTGCCTTCAGTTTGACTAGACCGTTCTCCGAACCTTCGGCCTGACTGGTACGCCTGCCGGCCTTCAGTTTATCCGGACCGCTCAACTAGCATTCAACATTCCGGGCTATCCTCCTGGAAAATCTCCCATGCAAACCGTTCTAGCCCTCGAAGGGTTCCGAACTCTAACTCCATCATACATACTTGATCCCGGCCTGCTCCCAGGCCCTCCACAATCAAATGCTCTAGGTCTGTATCCCGCCCCGCCTGCTCGATACTCACTCCTATCAACCTATACTCTGGACTGACAGAACACTTGCTGAATCCCCACAGCTAAGCACTCTCGAATGCTCGACAATCTTCCGGAGAATTCTCCAATTCTCCCCCACTTGGGCACTAACTATCAACCACCGGTCGCCATCACCGACCTCCTAGAACAACTCTTGTGCAAGGAAACACTTACACGCGGACTGCTTTCCACAAGCATAAACAACCTCAACGAGAACTCACATCAACACCGATCATCCTGCTCGAAAGAACTCAATCTGCATCAACCACTCCTCAGAACGCAGATGCTACCCGGCCTGAAACCTAACGTCGGGTTTCCACTAATAACCCTCATGAATGATAACCAACGGAATTCCCAAAACCATAACCCATAACCAAAACCACAACCCGCAAAAGACGAATACCACATCGAGAACCAAACAAAATACCAGCTCATAAACATTATACCACAAAATCAGAAGATAACAAAATATCAAGAAAGAAACATACCCGCAGCTACATCCGGCACTGCTATGACCTCCTCTGCTGCAAGCTGATAAGCACGACCCTGAGCCCTTGGGGGCTCCGCTCCACCCTGACCTCCACCTGTGATCCTCAAAGTGGGCGGTACTGGAGCCTGCACCAGTCCTGCAACAAGTTGTGGACAGTTGACCCTCAAATGCCCAACCTGATGACACTGATAGCAAATCCTCAAATCCTGAACTGGCGCTGACTGTCGACAATCCCTCGCATAGTACCCCTCCTTTCCGCACTTGCGACATGCACCACCGGATCTACAAACCCCGGTGTGACCCCTCCCACACTTCCCACAAGTGTGACTACTCAAATCTCCCACTCTAACATCAACGGTCTTGGACCGTTTCGGCGCCGGTTGCGACTGCACCGGAGCCTGCCTCAGCTCACGCAACTGCAACTCAATCTCTAACTCACGCCGCCTAGCGGCCTCCTGCAACTCCAACAATGTCTCGCACTTCTGCGCAGACACAAACTCTCTGATGTCCCTCTTGAGCATGCTCAGATATCGAGACATCTGAGCCTGCTCCGAAGCGAACTCTGGGCAAAACATCGCCCTCTCAGTGAACATCCTGGTGATCTCAGTCACCGATTCCGAATCCTGCTTCAGCTCAAGGAACTCCTGAGCCAATCTCTCCCTCTCAACTTGCGGAACATAACGAGTGACGAACATCTATCGGAACTGATCCCATGATACTGCAGCCCTCTGCGCACCTGAATATGACCCCGTGGTCAATCTCCACCAATCCTTCGTCCCGAGCCTCAACAGGTTCAGAGCACACCTCACCCTCTAATTAGCAGGGCATGAACACGTGAAGAAACACCCCTCCACATCTGATAACCACCTCATAGCAACAATCGGGTCCTATACTCCATCGAATGTGGGAGGCTTCGTATTATCGAAGTCCCGATACTGAAAACCCCGACTAGCTCCTCCCCCTGCCGCTGCTACAGCCGTTGTAGCCGCCGCGGCAGCGGTCTCTGTGAGAGCCGCATAGCGCTCATCAAAATACTCAACCATGGCGGTCTTAATTGACCCAAACAGCTTTGGCAACTCAGCCCGGAACAACTCAGCAATCTCATCACGCAGGATCTCACGAATCCTCGCATCCAGCTCGCTCGTGCTCATCTGAACGATAACCTCGGGCGGCACCGATCCGCCCGGAACTCTCTCCCCAGCTCCCGATCCTGACCCAGATCCACTCTCATCATGCCTCGGAATCTCCATACTGAAAAACACCACACAAAATCTCAGAATCTTCCCACAACCTGGGATCCAACTCTCTCTCAACCCAACCCTAGAGATCATGGTTTCCCTGATACGCGTATGGGTCATGTGCTTTCAGTAGTACGGGCCCATACTACCTTCCACACCTACCCATATTTGTATGAAGTACTACCACAACGCCCTAGAGAAACATGCATAACAACGCTCAACCCTCACCACTAGAGGAACACTGAAAATATCCCATAAGGAACCCTAGGCTACATGCATCACAAATCAGGCAACATATCATGAAATCCTGAAGATCCCTAGCCTATCACTAGCATGATGTTCTATCAAAGCTCAAAAACAAATAGCATGCATGGTATTTTGGGGTTACTTACTGGCTCCGGCTGATCGTACCTCCGCATCCTCCCTTACTCATTTTGAAAACCATTTTAAATACTCTTTTGAAAACTTTCCTCGATTTGAGACTAGAGTCACACGAATGTTCCTCCAATTCACTCAAACCAAGGCTCTGATACCAACTTGTAACGACCGAAAAATACAACCAATTTTAAATTTTTCAAAAACATCTCGATTCCATTAAATCTTTACAAAAAGGTTTTCAATACAAAACATTTAACGTGTTCCCAGAATCACAACACTACAAAATCACGAGGAGCGGTACGATCACGCCTTCGCCTTGCCACAGTCTCCTGAAGAACCTGAAAAACATGAAACCACAACTGTAAGCCCAAAAGCTTAGTGAGATATCCCCAAAATACCAACCACAAATACCATACACGCATAACATGCCATAACATATCCAATCACAGAACAGCCATGCACTTCGGGTCCACTGTGTGACTGGTCCGCCGCACCGGCCTACAGTCCACCTGGTCCACCCTCCGAGTCTATCCACATACATCGAGTCTGCATTGTGATTGGCCCGCCCATTCCCGGGCCTTCAATCCACCTGGTCCACTCTTTGAGTCTACAGTATGACTGGTCCGCCCGCACCAGGCCTTCAGACTCTCTGGTCCACTCTCCGAGCCTTCGGCACATCTGGTCCGCCCTTTAGGGGCCTACAGCCTATCCGGGCCGCTCGCTAGGCCTTCGAGACAACCGGTCCGCCCTGGGTATCTTGGCCTACCGCACACAGCAGGACCCGCCTCAACCCAACTCCAGTCCAAACAACCATGTGCACATATACATACAATCATATAGCAATTCACAGTCAACAAGCAGATCAAACATATCACATAGCATATCATCCCCCTAACCAGGATACCGACCTAACAGGTCACTAACATAGCATCACCCTATCTCTCAGGATACCGATCTCAAACAGGTCTCTGTATACCATCCTAGCTCTCAGGATGCAAACATAACATAACAACAAAATAACAACAACTACCCGGATCTCAATCCGACAAGGGTCGGCCTTGGTGCCTTAGACCCTGTTGATATAGTGAGGATAACTCACCTCGAAACTGCCAACTGAACTTATAACCCGAACTGCTCCGATCACTGATACGATCTCCACCACTGAACAACCGCCAATGCACTGAACTCAAAACAACAATCAATAATTACCAAAATGCCCCTGGAAACCACTGGTCAACCCTTGGTCAAATACAAGGTCAAAGTCAACCCGTGACTGACCCTACTCGCCGAGTCAACCGTATGACTCGCCGAGTTCCCATAATCAGAACTTCACTAAATCCGCGACCTAACTCGTCGAGTCACCCCGAGAGTCGTCGAGTTCAACAACTCTGAGTCCACTCGCATACAACTCATCGAGTCATCCCTTGACTCACCGATTCTCGACTCGACCAGGAAATATTGGGGACTCTTCGACAAGACTCGCCGAGCCAAAGAACAGACTCGCCGAGTCTAAGGCTATCTTCAACCTACTCGCCGAGTCCCAGGCAATCTTCATCCTACTCGCCGAGTTGTTCATACAACTCGCCAAGTTCCAGGCCATCTTCAAGCTACTCGTCGAGTCCACCCATGTGACTCACCGTGTACCACCGGTCTGAATCCATACAGAAGCACTCCAGGCCATGCAATTGCTCCAAAACATAGATCTAGCCTCCTACAACTCATCCATCACGTAAAGTGGCAAACTTTACGTGAACCTAAAGAGATCTAGGCCATTTGCACATTGGGCTAGGGTTTGGGGACATGATGGCTCCACAAAACACTCCAACACAGGGACTTTCATGCTCTCTGATCCTTTTCCATTCCAGATCTGAGGTAGCAACCTCAGATCTAACCTCTAGACTTCCAATTACATCCATAGACAAGTTCCCACAAACCCAAAATGAAGAAACAACATAACAACAGCCCAAGAACGAGATATTACCTCCAAGAGATGCCCCAACTGCAATGTAATTCGAACCCAAGCAAAGCCCCTTGCTCCAAGCCTTCAATCTCATAAAATTCCTTCAACAATTACTTCTCCAAGCTCCAATCCACTCAACAATGGTGCTTCTCCGCGATTTAGGGTTTTCTGGGGCTCAAGGGGGGTGATAAAGAGGCTGGGAGGAAAACATAATGTTCTTTATATAGGGCTCAACCCCGAGAATTAGGGTTTCCTCCACTCAGCGCCTACTCACCGAGTCGGCTACTTAACACGCGACCCAGTCGCGACTCTACTCGCCGAGTCCACCCATGGACTCGCCGAGTCACTCTTTCCTAATTTACTCTTTTAGCCCTTCTACTCTACTCTTGATATTTCGGGATGTTACACGATCACTTCGGGATGATAGCAGTCTTGAGCTTTTTGTCTGCCATGGGTGGCGACGAGTTATAGGGATTCGAGAAGTGATCTACCAGGAGCTCTGTTGGGAGTTCTTTTCGAAGGTTAGATTCATCAAGGAGTCGAGGCTCTAGGCCAATCATCCAGTGTTTTCTTTTCGCCTGGGAGGCGTATCCCGCTCCTACAGCATCAATGAGTTAGGGAGGTGTCTAGGGATTTACACTGTGGAAGAGACTCTGAGTCCTCATTTTTATGCATTTTTGGACAACTGTATGAGTGTTCCTCCCCAAAAGTATGACTTTATTTAGGTTTGGGCCCATGTTCGGGAGACCTATGTCTCCTGCTTGGCCAAGGAGAGTGCCTTCCATTCTCCTATCTATCGGTTGCTTCATCGATTGGTTGCATCCACCATTTGTCACATACATAAGTGTGAGAAGGTTCCTTATGGCGACATTTTCTATATGTGGTGCCTCACTCAGATGGAGTTTCCTCTTCACCTTCCTTTCGCACTTGCTCTTTACCTGTCCGGTATTGCTCTCGGTACCACATCCTCGAGCAGTATTTGCAGGGGTCACTAGGTTACTAGGTTAGCCATATCATATGAGGTTTATACTAGTGGTATGGTCCCCATATCCATCCGGGAGCTAGGTACTACAACTCTCGGGAAGATGTGGGTGCTAACTACGGAGGTGGGTAAGCCATGTCGGGTACTAGGTGATGACATCGTCGAGCCGATTCGGCAGGTGTAGCCGGAGGTCATTCCTGAGCCTACCTTTGTCATGCGACAGAGACCTAGGCACACGGAGCCTGATCATCTAGATTCTACTATTGGAGATGTGATGTGGTGTCTCACCATTGCACAATAGGAGCACCGTTGGATGATGGCTTTGCTTATCGTGGTGATGCGACATCTAGGGATGGACCATCCACCGTTTCATAGCACTAATCCCGTTGTACCCCTCCTTTTCAGCCATGTAAACTGTTACGATGGTGTCGGTCCATCAAGTATGCATCTTGGAGACACCGATGACGATGACGATGATGATGATGACGATGATGACGACGATGAGGAGACCGAGACAGAGTCGGAGGGTAGTGAGGAGTAGATTTGTGGGTTTTATTTTGTATTTTGATACTTTATGATGTATTTTCACATATATTATTTGGTTTGGGACTACATTTTATGTATTTATGGTTTTATGTTTCATTTGTCTATCCCAATTCAGATGATGTATTGGTTCAATCAAGATAAACATAGTTGATCAGACTATGCGTAGGAGTGACTCAACATTTGCACACTGAATTTACTAGATATTTATCTTTATGTGTTGCATTTCCATATATGTTTATTTGTGATTGGCGGCTTATTATTTTTTTATACTTCTAGAATATGTATGGATCAGCCAGGTAGGAAAAGTTGGTAGGTAAGACCATTTTGGCATATAGCTGTTCTGAAATCCAAAAACCCAATGCGATAGTTCCAGTCTAGTTACCTTTCCAATACATAATCTATCAGTAGGATATTTTATGGTATAAAATTTTAGTTATAGGTTTGAGGACAAACCCAATCCAAGTATTTGACCTAAGCTATAGTCGTAATTCCTAAAGAAATACTAAGTCGCTATATCAGAATATCTAATGATCCTAACGTATTTTAATTAGGATTATCTTTTGTTAACCCTAATTTACTATCTTTTAAAAATTTCTAATGATCCTAACATATTTAAATTACCATACCAGGAATCCCTAATGGTAATCTAAGCTCTAAGGCAATTTTTAATGTATTAACATTATCCCCTGTAATGGATGCTACGACCGTAGATGTACCTTATATGTAACTTATATGGAAGGTATCCTGCCGAGATCGTAGCTAGCAATTGCAGTTGGGGTTGTCATGAACCCTATAGATCTATACATAACTTCTTAGCTCTCGCAAGTTTAACGATTATAGGTATTGGGGATATGTCGATTTTAATCAAGGCTTATGGATGAATAACCAACTCACAAACGCATTAACCCTAGACTTTTATCTCTTATCTTTTAATCTTTTATCTTTATCATAATCACCCCTATACATACATAGATACATACATACATATACGCATACACGCACACATCACACTATCTTTATATATGCCTCTCTCGGGTATATATCCTAAAATGATATATATATATATATATATATATATATATATATATATATATATATATATATATATATATATATATATATATATATATATATCGTAATTATGGTTATTTTTATGGGATATTCAGGTAGTGTAACAACTAACTACAATTCATATCCTAAATCTTGTCTAGCATAACTCCTAGGTACTAAGCTTTCCTAGGGATTTGACCATTATAACTGATGGGTTTTGAGTATAACAAACAAAAACCTATGTGTGCATGCAACCCTAATCTTGATCTATGTTTTCTCTAATTGAATACACAACTTTTGAACATCAAATGGAAAACCCTAAGACTAGTAGTATATTTTTCGAAATCAACAAATAGGGTTAGGAAAACATACCTTGATTGTTATATAATAATAAAAATGAATCCAAGTCTTCTTGAAACCTTGAGAGCAAGCGTCACAAATGTCAAATCTCTAGTGGTTCACACACAATACAAGCAAGAGGATGAGAGAGGAGAGTGGCTTATCACCAAGGAGTTTGTGCGCAGTTATTCGGACTGTAAGGACAGTAGTCAGAGCTTAGAGGATTTATTTAGCATCAGAGATGCGGGCGGTGTTCATCTAGTATTCGGTAATCATGCGGCAGTTGGAATAGGCTAGAGACGGATCGCTGGCAGGGATAGGGCGATGGTGGTTACAATGCCTATCGTGTAAGGAAGGAAGGAATGGAAACCTTCGGGTTTTCGCAGGCAGTAAAGACTTAGCTGAGGCTAAGTGGGGGAGAAACAATCAGGTTATGGGAGGCAGATCGCAGGCGGTGGGCTATGGCAAACTTCGAGGACGAAGTTTAATTTAAGTGGGGGAGAGTTGTAACACCCAAAGTTTTGAAGACCAAGAAAGGGAAGAAAACCCTAAGTTTAGGGGTCGACTCGGCGAGTCCAAAGAGGGACTCGGCGAGTCGGAGCGGGATCCGGGTCGAGGAGTAAGTGACCTTTTCGGCGAGTCGGCCAAGGTGACTCGGCGAGTCTGGTCTGTGCGAGGAAAACCCTAATTATGGGAGTGTATCATATATAAAGGGTGTTATGTCCCTCCCTCAGCCCCCATATCACTCCAGAAGACCTGTAAACCTTATAATTCGTGTGAGCTTCCATTATCGAGAGAAATAGCTTTGGGAGGAAGGAAACTTTAGAGAGAGACTTGAAGATCAAGAAGGTTGCTTCAAGGGAGAGGTGTGTGCTCGAGATCTACTTCAGTTTGTGTTCATCTTGGAGGTATTAAGCTGCCATTTTCCCTTCTTTGCATCTAGATCTATTTTGTCATGAGATTTGGGGGTTTTATGGTTGTTTGAGACCCAAATCGGGTTAGGGGCTTAGATATGTTGTTGCCACTTCAGATCTATGGTTGGGTTAGTCCATTATGTCATAAAGCATCAGGAGTTGAGTAGTTGGTGAAGCTCTTGTGTCCTTAAATCAAACCCTAGTGTGTTTTGAGCCTAGATCTCTTTAGTTATACGTAAAGTTTGCAACTTTACATAGGGATGGAGTTTTGGAAGTATGGATCTACGGATTGGAGTCCCTACATGACTCAAAAGCCCTTTGCATGTTAGGAGATCTGAATCAACTCGGCGAGTCCTTTGAGTGGACTCGGCGAGTACCATGAAGATGAGGAGGAACTCGACGAGTGAGATGAACAGCTCGTCGAGTCGGATGAAGATAGGCATGACCTCGGCGAGTTGGATGAACAACTCGGCGAGTTGGATGAACAACTCGGCGAGTTGTATGAAGATTGACGTGTGCTCGGCGAGTCTGTTCTTAGACTCGGCGAGTCAGGTCACGAAGTCCCAAACCCTTCGAGTTAAGACTCGAGTCAGCGAGTCGAGCAAGGACTCAGTGAGTTGGACAGGACAGGAATCGGGAATCAGTAGACTCGGTGAGTCAGGGGCTGACTCGGCGAGTAGAGTCGCGAGTGGAAGGACTCTGGACTTATGAACTCGGCGAGTCAGTAGGGTGACTCAACGAGTAGGGTTGACCTGGAAGGTTGACTTTGACCAGGACTTTGACTTTGACCTGAGTTGACTTGGTTGTCTTTTGGGGGTCAGTTAGACTCAGTGTTGCTTTGATATTGTTAGCTCTGGAAGCAAGTAGAGCAGGAGTTCAGTCAGTGGACGGGTAGCGGTCAAAGGGTTTAGCAGCAGCAGTTCAGCAGTATCAGGTGAGTCTCCTCACTATCTGTATGGGTCTAGGGCATCAATGCCGGCCCATTTAGAATATGCATGAAAGACCAGGGGGCGGCTCCTGGCGCACAGTATGATATTATGTATGATAGGAAGACCCGGGGGTTACCCCTAGGCAATATGTATGAAAGACCGGGAGGTGGCTCCTGGCGCATTGTATGCTATAAGATATGAAAGACCAGGAGGTGGCTTCTGGCACACTGTATGCTGTTTAGCTAAGTAGAGTAGTATGTACGGTTGTCTGTGTGATACTTGCATAGAAGACCAGGGGGTGGCCCTTGGCACTTGACTGTAAGACCGGGGGGTGGCCCTTGGCATTTTTCTGTAAGACCAGGGGGTGGCCCTTGGCACACGTCTGTAAGACCAGGGGTAGCCCATGGCACTTGTCTGTAAGACCTAGGGAGCGGCCCAGGCTTGACCAGGAAGACCACGTGCGGCCCGTGGCATAATGGCAAGACTATGTTTGGCACATAGCACCTTACTTGGTTATGGATAAGTCAGTTATGTATGGTTCTTGGCTATGAATGGGTTGTATGGTATGTGGTATCTGGGGAACTCACTAAGCTTCGTGCTTACGGCTTTCAGTTTTGGTTTCAGGTACTTCCGGTAGCGGATGATGGATCTCGGGATGGTCGCATGGCACACACCATAGATTAGTCAGCCTGGGAATGTTTTACTCTGATAATGAACATGTGTTTTGAAAACTAATACTCTGTTTATGTTTGAAATGATGATTTTACTTTAAGTGATACTTTATTAAAAGAAACTTTTGGTCTTGAATTTTGGGACGTTACAAGTTGGTATCAGAGCCTTGGTTTGAGGGATTCGGGCATACTCTAGGGTGTGCCTGAACTCAAACTGAGGGGTCGGATAAAAAGTTTTCAAAAACGAAAAGACAGTTTTGTAAAAACAATTTTGAGAACGAAAAACAGTTTTAGAAAAGCAAAAAGAATTCAGAAAGAAAAGAACTTTGAGAAGAGAAAAGAGGTGTGGTGCATGCAATCAACCGAGCTCGAGTAAGTACCCCAAAATACCCATACAAGTTTATGTTATGATTATCAATTGATAGAACAGCATGCTAGAATAGGACTAAGGATCTAGGGATGATGCCTTATATGCCTGTTATTTGTGCTTTTGAGCTGTATAGTAGTGCTGAATAGACAGTAGTAGGATAGCCTGTTTAGGTTATGCCTGAGTTTATGAGTTTGTGTTGCATGCTAGTTCAGATTCTTGCTATGTGGATATGATTGCTTGAGTATGTTGTGGTTAGACTTTCCCCTTGTCCAAATGCTGCTTGCTTTGTGCATTGTGGGATTTTGAGTGATGGGAGTTAGCCATTAGATAGATACGTTACGTCACATGTGATCAGGGTTGAATAATCTCAGAGTGCTGGATTTGGCCCTATTGCGCAGCTCTTGTCTGAGTCCAACCGTTGTAGGGACGAGTCTTTTACTTGAAGGATTATCTGAGCCTCGTCACATGTGATGGTATCTAGGTAATGGCTAATTGGCATCGCGAGGAAGCCTTCAGCAGCTGAGGACTGGTTTGAGCTGAGTTAGAGGTTTCCCTAGGGTAAGCCTAGGATGAGATAGTGTTGGGAGCAGTATTAGTGGATAAGGGACCTGGCGGAGTCAAAGCAATTCCTGAGGAAAGTACGGATAGATGTGGAAGGTAGTATGGGCCCGTACTACTGGAAGCAGAGGATCCGTACTCAATTCGGGAAGGGCAGAGACAAGACCGGGAACCTGGCAGGGTATGTTTGGTCTCGCATCAGTGATGAGTATTCTGATAGTGGTTGTGGTATATTTTCAGCATGGTGACATTGCGAGAGAGACCAGCGGGCGGATCAGGCACCGGAGAGGGATCAGGCTCGGGTTCAGGGGCCGAGCAGCTCGAGGAGCGAATGAGAGAGTTGATATCAGCTGAGGTTACGCGCAGTATTCTAGCTCAGACTCCTGTGATCTTTGACACGGTCAAGGAGGGTATACCGGAGATTTTGGATGAGAGGTTGGGAGCCTTCCGTACTGAGATGATGGCACTGATGGGAGCGCGTACCTTGACATTTCGAGAGTTCAGAGCTTGCGGGGCACCAGATTATCATGGGGCTAGGGACCCCATTGCTAGCAGCAGATGGTTGGCCGACGTTGCCAACGCTTTTCGTACCAGCAAGTGTCCCGAGGGGGACAAGGTTAGACTCGCCTCCTGTCTTCTGAAGGACAGAGCGAGGGATTGGTGGGAAGAGATTGGTCATGCTCTGGGAGATGATGCCGCATTGGACGCGATGACTTGGAGCGATTTCTCGGCCAGGTTCAGGGCGGAGTTTTCGCCAATGATTGAGGTGCAGCAGCTGGCATGAGAGTTTCAGGATTTGACGCAGACTACTGAGACTGTGGTGGAGATCACCGCCAAGTTTAGGGAGAGGGCTCTTCTTGTACCGCAGTATGTCGCGGATGAGGAAATGAAGAAGGCTCGGTACCATGAGATGTTGAGAGCTGACATAAGGGAGTTCGTGAGCAGGTCCGGCTGTAAGATGCTGGAAGATATGATTGATAGGGCTCGAGAGAGGGAGATCGATCTCGAGATGGAGAAGAAGAGGAAACCGGAGGCGGTTTCAGGTTCAGGAGGTTCGGGCAAAAGGCCCAAGGTTTCAGATCACAGATCCAGGATTCGGCCGAGCCAAAGTCAGTGCAGCACGTGCGGGAAACCGCACGAGGGAGTGTGTCGTTCCAGGGGTTCCGGCTGCTACAAGTGTGGCAGTGATGGTCACGTCAGCAGGGACTGCCCACGGGGGGCAAGCCCATTATGTTTTCACTGCAATCAGGTGGGCCACAAGAGGACCGACTGTCCGATGATGAGGGGAGGAGCAGGGAGTGCGCCTGCCCCAGCGACTATAAGGATTACGGATGGGCGAGGGGGTAGTGTCATGCAGTGACAGGTGCGGAGGATCCGGACTACAGGAAAGAATGTTGCAGGTACGTATCTATGGCTATTTTCATTCCTATATAAATTATGGAAGTTTTTTCCCTGGAATCAGGCGATTTTATGTATGATTTGTCTCTCTGTTTGTATTTGGATTGTATTCTGGAATTGTCATATGCCAATTGCATACCAGGAGCTATTAGTAGCTAGTGTAGGTCATCTTTCACTTCGGGTTCGAAGTGTTCAGTATCGTCTCGGGTACGGTTGAAAATGATTCGGGAAGCGGTCAACCACCATCATCGGGATTTGATGGTTCTAATCTGGGCGTTCGGGATGGCTTTCGGAAGCATCAAGGAAAGTGGCTTATCACCAAGGAGTCTGTGCCCAGTTATTCGGACTGTAAGGATAGTAGTCAGAGCTTAGAGGATTTGTTTAGCATCAGAGATGCGGGCGGTGTTCATCTAGTATTCGGTAATCATGCGGCAGTTGGAGTGGGCTAGAGACGGATCGCTGGCAGGGATAGGGCGATGGTGGTTACAATGCCTATCGTGTAAGGAAGGAAGGAATGGAAACCTTCGGGTTTTCGCAGGCAGTAAAGACTTAGCTGAGGCTAAGTGGGGGAGAAACAATCAGGTTATGGGAGTAGAAAGGGTCTTGAAATTGGGATAAGTTTGCTCTCTTGTAGTAAGAAAGACGGCTCAGGTGACGGTATGATTGGAGGATAGAGTAAATTAGAAGTTTGGAAAGCTTGCCAACCATGAGATCTCATTCTCGAAATTTCTGGTCGCGGATTGCATAGGAATCGGTTGGGAGTTCCACTAGGAACATGAATACCACTTGGGAGTACTTGGTGGTGTTGTATAATCAAGTATGGGTTAGTCGTAGCATCCCCTAGCAGCTTGTCGGGTGGAAAGGTGTTGTCAGACTACCAGATGGCCGTAGCATTCACCAGTGGCTAATAGTAAGGAAAGCATATTAAGACTGCTATGTGGTCCGCAACAATCGTATGAGAGTATGGTTGGACTGCGGTGTGGTCCGTAGCATTAGACTAGTAAGACTGCGGTGTGGCCCGTAGCATCAGATTAGCAAGACTGCGGTGTGGCCCGTAGCATCAGATTAGTAAGACTGCGGTGTGGCCCGTAGCATTAGATTAGTGAGAATGCGGTGTGGTCCGTAGCATTAGACTAGTAAGACTGCGGTGTGGCCCGTAGCATCAGATTAGCAAGACTACGGTGTGGCCCATAGCATCAGATTAGTAAGACTGTGGTGTGGCCCATAGAATTAGATTAGTGAGACTGCGGTGTTGCCCGCAGCAATCGTATGTGAGTACGGTTAGGCTACGGTATGGCCCGTAGCACTGGTTTAGCAAGACTGCGGGGCGGCCCGTAGCTTTGGATGGCTGGCAGCATAGAAGTGTTGTAAGACTACGGGGTGGCCCGTAGCATTCATCGATCCCTATTCGTTAGAGCGAATGTGGCAGGTGTATGATTTCGTGGCAGAATGGATTGAGCGGTTATTGGTAAAGTTTCTTCGAAAATCGCTGGAAGCGACTAGGTGTTGAGTTGGGGCTGGGAGCCGGTAATCCAGATATCGGTAGATTGGTAGGGACCAAGGTGGTCTCAGTTCATCCGAAAGGCAGATAAGAAATAGCATAAATTTCCAGCCAGTGGCAGTGCTGGTAAGCAGTCTATGGTTGAATTCAGATAGTTGGTCGAGGGGTGCTAGGCACCAAGTTCTGTCAGAGAGCAGTGTCAGTGGTGACTGACGGTGATGACCCACTCTGGGAATAGCGGGGGTGATGGAGTTGGTGATGGATAGGACCTTCACAGTGTCTGAGGAGATAGTTGTTTTTGGAGCATCACCTTGGGAAGGCAAGGGAATTGCGCAAGGAAAGAAGTGGAGAACCTCTACGGGTTCAGTGCAGTACTCGGAAAGTACCAGAATGATTGTCGGTGGAGTAAGATGTGTTTCCAGAATGTTCAGGGTTAGTGTTGACTCGAGATGATTATCCGCAAGGATTGATGCTAGTAACTAGGAGGAAGACCAGCGAAGGTAGGCAGCTGGTGTTGGATTAATTAGTGGGGGTATTGGAGGCAGATCGTAGGCGGTGGGCTATGGCAAACTTCGAGGACGAAGTTTAATTTAAGTGGGGGAGAGTTGTAACACCCAAAGTTTTGAAGACCAAGAAAAGGAAGAAAACCCTAAGTTTAGGGGTCGACTCGGCGAGTCCAAAGAGGGACTCGGCGAGTCGGAGCGGGATCCGGGTCGAGGAGTAAGTGACCGACTCGGCGAGTCGGCCAAGGTGACTCGGCAAGTCTGGTCTGTGCGAGGAAAACCCTAATTATGGGAGTGTATCATATATAAAGGGTGTTATGTCCCTCCCTCAGCCCCCATATCACTCCAGAAGACCTGTAAACCTTATAATTCGTGTGAGCTTCCATTATCGAGAGAAATAGCTTTGGGAGGAAGGAAACTTTGGAGAGAGACTTGAAGATCAAGAAGGTTGCTTCAAGGGAGAGGTGTGGGCTCGAGATCTACTTCAGTTTGTGTTCATCTTGGAGGTATTAAGCTGCCATTTTCCCTTCTTTGCATCTAGATCTATTTTGTCATGAGATTTGGGGGTTTTATGGTTGTTTGAGACCCAAATCGGGTTAGGGGCTTAGATATGTTGTTGCCACTTCAGAAGTATGGTTGGGTTAGTCCATTATGTCATAAAGCATTAGGAGTTGAGTAGTTGGTGAAGCTCTTGTGTCCTTAAATCAAACCCTAATGTGTTTTGAGCCTAGATCTCTTTAGTTATACGTAAAGTTTGCAACTTTACATAGGGATGGAGTTTTGGAAGTATGGATCTACGGATTGGAGTCCCTGCATGTCTCAAAAGCCCTTTGCATGTTAGGAGATCTAAATGGACTCGGCGAGTCCTTTGAGTGGACTCGGCGAGTACCATGAAGATGAGGAGGAACTCGACGAGTGGGATGAACAGCTCATCGAGTTGGATGAACAACTCGGCGAGTTGTATGAAGATTGACGTGTGCTCGGCGAGTCTGTTCTTAGACTCGGCGAGTCAGGTCGCGAAGTCCCAAACCCTTTGAGTTAAGACTCGAGTCAGCGAGTCGAGCAAGGACTCAGTGAGTTGCACAGGACAGGAATCGGGAATCAATAGACTCGGTGAGTCAGGGGCTTACTCGGCGAGTAGAGTCGCGAGTGGAAGGACTCTGGACTTATGAACTCGGCGAGTCAGTAGGGTGACTCGATGAGTAGGGTTGACCTGGAAGGTTGACTTTGACCAGGACTTTGACTTTGACCTGAGTTGACTTGGTTGTCTTTCGGGGGTCAGTTAGACTCAGTGTTGCTTTGATATTGTTAGCTCGGGAAGCAAGTAGAGCAGGAGTTCAGTCAGTGGACGGGTAGCGGTCAAACGGTTTAGCAGCAACAATACAGCAGTATCAGGTGAGTCTCCTCACTGTCTTTATGGGTCTAGGGCACCAATGCCGGCCCATTTAGAATATGCATGAAAGACCAGGGGGCGGCTCCTGGAGGACAGTATGATATTATGTATGATAGGAAGACCCGGGGGTTAGCCCTAGGCAATATGTATGAAAGACCGGGAGGTGGCTCCTGGCGCATTGTATGCTATAAGATATGAAAGACCAGGAGGTGGCTTCTGGCACACTGTATGCTGTTTAGCTAAGTAGAGTAGTATGTACGGTTGTCTGTGTGATACTTGCATAGAAGACTAGGGGTGGCCCTTGGCACTTGTCTGTAAGACCGTGGGGTGGCCCTTGGCATTTGTCTGTAAGACCAGGGGGTGGCCCTTGGCACACGTCTGTAAGACCAGGGGGTGGCCCCTGGCACTTGTCTGTAAGACCCAGGGAGCAGCCCAGGCTTGAATAGGAAGACCACGTGCGGCCCATGGCATAATGGCAAGACTATGTTTGGCACATAGCACCTTACTTGGTTATGGATAAGTCAGTTATGTATGGTTCTTGGCTATGAATGGTTTGTATGGTATGTGGTATCTGGGGAACTCACTAAGCTTCGTGCTTACGGCTTTCAGTTTTGGTTTCAGGTACTTCTGGTAGCGGATGATGGAGATCGGGATGGTCGCATGGCACACACCATAGATTAGTCAGCCTGGGAATGTTTTACTCTGATAATGAACATGTGTTTTGAAAACTAATACTCTGTTTATGTTTGAAATGATGATTTTACTTTAAGTGATACTTTATTAAAAGAAATTTTTGTTCTTGAATTTTGGGACGTTACAAAGTTACTGATGCGTTTACATATCGTTAATGCACAACTGATTTGTAAGCCATGACTTATATATCTCCAGTTAAATATTATAAGATATTGTCATCTCAGAATTACTCGTGATAAATTCCATGAAGTAATTCTCTGAGTATGAGTTAATCTAATATTTAAATCTCCATTTCAAAGTACTCATGAATATTACAACAAAGCCATTGCTATGTCTAAAACTCTTTACACAATCTACAATCCAATTCATGGCAGTCTTGTTTCACTACTTACCTCCAAAAGTACGATCGACTGTCGATGTTTGAATAATCTAATCATTGGAAGTAAAACATGAAAAATGAAACACAATAATAAACAATTGACAAAAGATATTAAACAATACTCATAAATAATTCTCCATTATTTAATTATCAAAAGGCAATTACATTTACTTTGTGACAAGTTTCTAAATACCTATATAACTAGTAAAACTACTACCATCATTCAGACTAATGCTCATTGCATGTTGAACATGATTAATCCTACTCAGACCCTTTATGAGGGGATCTGCATGATTCTCTTTTATTGACTCACTCTTTACGATAAGGTGTCCTTCTTCTACTCTATGTCTGATAAAATGGAATTTTCTATCGATATGTCTTGTTCTGCCATGATCTCTTGGTTCCTTTGTTAAGGCAACCGCTCCTTCATTATCAGAAAAAATCTCCATTGGCTCCTTTATGGATGGCACAACTCCAAGGTCTCTAATGAAGTTCTTCAACCATATAGCCTATTTTGATGCTTCGCTTGCTGCTATGTACTCTAAGTCATAGGTAGAATAAACCACTGTCTCTTGTTTGGAAGTTTTCCAAGTTACTACTCCTCCGTTATGGGTAAACACCCAACCAAATTTAGAAAGAAACTTATCTCTGTCTGTCTGAAAGTTGGCGTCACTGTACCTAGTTTTCTTAAGTTATCACTACCACCAAGCACAATGACCAAGTCCTTAGTTCTTCGCAGATACTTAAGAATATTCTTGACCGTTGTCCAATGAGCTCTACCCGAATTTCCCTGATATCGACTAACCATGCTCAAATTAAAAGCCACATCAGGGTGAGTACATGTCATCGCATAAATGATCAATCCAACAACGGAAGCATATGGAAGTCGACTCATTTCTAGTATCTCTGCATCAGTACTCGTACTCTGAGTCTTACTCAGTTTGGTATTACTTTGGATAGGCAGTTCTCCTTTCTTGGAATTCTCCATGCTAAAATGTTTTAACGCTTTATCTAAATACATACTTTAACTAAGTCTAGTTAGTTTTTGCTCCCGTTTCTCAAAATCCTTATCCTTAGAATATAGGCAACTTCTCCCATTTCCTTCATAGAGAAACACTTTCCAAGCCAAGACTTAACTTCTTGCAAGTTCGGAATGTTGCTCCTTATAAGAAGTATGTGATCAACATACAATACAATGAAGGTTACTATACTCACACTAGGTTTGACATATACAAAAGATTCATCTTCACTTCTAGAGAAGCCAAACTCTTTAACTTTCTTGTCAAAGCAAATATTCCATCTGCAAGAAGCTTGTTTTAATCCATAGATTGACTTCTCCAACTTACACACTTTATTGGGGTATCCACATAACCTTCTGGCTGACTCATGTAAACATCCTCGACCAGCTTCCCATTAAGGAAAGCGGGTTTGACATCCATCTACAAAATTTCATAGTCTTGAAATGCAACTATGGCTAGCATTACCCTAATAGATTTAATCTTAGAAACTGGTGAGAACGTATTATCTTATTTAACCCCTGGGGTTTGAGTAAAGCCCTTCACGACCAGTCAAGCTTTGAAAGTGTGTACCTTTCCATCCATTTCGTTCTTCTTCTTGAAGATCCATTTGCACCCAACTGTCTTCCGACCTGGTACATTCTCAACCTGTTGGGTTTTACTTCAAAAATAGTTTCATAAACTTGAAAAATATGGCAAACAGAAGTCTTAACATTTTGAAATAACATAAACATCTTATACCCACCAAGGATCATCTTACAAGTTATAGAAATATTAAAACACCAACCACATAAAGTATGAAGAAATAACAACCTTTGTAGTTCTTTGGGTCCTCTTGGGAGGCTTGGAAGTTGATGAAGAATGTGGAACCTTTAAGACACCGACAATGACTCAACTTGATGTAGATGCTAGTCCATCAACTCTTAAAACCATAAGCTTTAAGTTCATAACCAATATGAACTTAAAGAGGGCATGTAAAAGCAAGTAATCTCCAAGTATTCAAAACAAAAATAGACAGAATAAGGGAAGAGGAATAAATGTCGGCCATTTTCATCAAGTATGAAGAATGAGTGCAAGCCTCATCTTTTATATGCATAAAGTGATTTTATGGACCATAAGTCCTTAACACTTTTAGACAATAATGTCTCCTAAAGCCTACTTGTCTCCCCAAGCTTTTAAAGCATGGCTTCTTTTCTTTTAAATAATCAAAAGGCCATAACATGCTTCCTAGAGGCATGTCACATTTTTAAGATATAAAAAAAGTCAAACTTATATAAAAACTCACAAGCTCTTTTATAAGTTTTAAAGTTTGGCTTTTGGCTAAAAGACAAAAGTCTTTCTAGTCCAAAATAATGTACATGACTTATAAATCATACCATATGATATATATTATGTTACTTGCTAAAAAATTATTATTTCCTAGAAATAAATAATTTGCAATTTAATTATAAAAGTTTATTGAATGTTTATTAAAATCAATTTCTAATAAATAATCAAGTATATCAATTTGTTGTTCGTGTGACTGATATGGGCATATTTAGTTATAAAATTTATACATTATCTTAATAGTTTAAGTTGTTTTTTGTCTCATTTAATGAACAAAAGGTGCTTAATTAGTTTAGAATTTTATTTTTCAGCAACAATGACATGGTCGGATAGAAAAGGAAGTGGAATTAGAAATTGGAAGCTTGGATCTTGGATTTTGAAGAAAGAAGGATGTTGCTGGACAGCTTGACCCCTTGTCAGTATTTTGGCCATTTCTCATGAACTGTAACTCCAATTGACAAGATTCAAAATGTTCTGAAAACTAGACACAATTTCGAATGACTTTCATGTTTCATGAAAATGTTGATTCCAAACAAACTCGACGAATTGGTCAAAATGTTCCCAATTCGAAGATGCCTTGCCGTACACGCTGTATACACAGATTATCGAAAAAAACTCATCAATTTGGTCTTAAAAACTCGACGAGTTGAGTTGATTTTTGGTAACTATAAATATATAACATATATGCCCAAAACCCTAACACTTTTTGGAGGCTAGCTGCGATTATTGAAGATCAGAAAGGTTCTTGGAGCTTCAGTTTTCGGGATTTCAACCTAAGAGACAATTTAGAAGAGATCAAAGGCAATTAATTATTCTTCTTTTCTGAATCATTGTTTTGAACCATGTTTGAATCATTAGATTTTGAGTTTAGGTTATCACTTGCTGTAGATATGAGCTAAAAGCTTTATACTTCTGTTTGGATGAGATAATCTTATGAACATGGTTTGATTGAGTGGTTGGATTAATATTGATTTGGTTATTCATCTTGTTAAGCTTGTTAAAGATCCTTATGGATGATAAATATTTTCTATTAATAAGTAAGTTATTGAGTTGCATGAGCATCTTCTTGATTGCTTGAATCATATAGTTTTGTGAACACAAGATTGTATGCCTAGGAATAGTGAACATGAAGGGTTAACTACAAAATATGTAAATCAATGTGTGAGAATGTGTGATGAACAACCACATATGAGTTGATTGAATTGAACAAATTTGATTAGCTATTATTACAAATCTTACTTGATATGAACTTAACACTAGGAAACTTGTTAGTTTAATCAACTGGCCATTGTTTGAATTAACTTGTCTACTAAAGGATTGGTAATGGTGAACATGAACCCAATCACATTAGGAATCGGTAACCATTGACATATTGATCCATTGCACATGCCACGGAATCAACCATAGGAATAAGTGAATCAAATTTGAATAGCTGTTTCTTCTATCATTGAATCTAGTTGTCCTTTCTTGTTCTTCTTAGTTGTTAATTGTCTTTGTTTGAGTGTTAAATTGATTGTTTAAGTTTCTAGTCTTGCAAAACTAGAGAACCCCCCTCTTTTAGTAATTGTCTTAATTAGATAATATTAGTATTTAATTTAATTATTATCGTTCCCTATGTTCGATACCCTACTTACCTGAACTAAACTGCTAAATGATAGGTACACTGCTTTTTGTGTGTTTGTCTTTGTGTTTAAGTTAGTAGGATTAAACGGATCAGCATCTGTAGTAATAGGAAACCATAAAACTCAGGTTGCATTATAACCCTACTGGAACGTCTAAGAGGTAATGACTAGTCAATTGGTTCAACTAGAATTTCTTCCTCAGGTTGAGCCTTAACATTTTTAGAGGTTCCTTCATTGTTTAACTCTTGAATTTCTTAAATATCAATATTACTCCCACTGTCCTCTTTGCATATGAGCTCTCTCTCATGAAAGACTCCCCTTCGTTCTACGAAGACCACATTGTCACTAGCTCTGTAGAATAAATATCCAAAGGACTTTTGTAGGTAGACGATGAAAATACAACTCTCAATTTAAGGTTCAAGCATATCGTGAGTCTCTCGTATAACGAAAGCTTCAAAACCCCAGACATTGATATGTGCTAACGAGGGAACCTTCGTTGTCCCTATCTTGTGAGGTGTTCTAGCAACCTTATTAGTTGGGGTAAGATTAAGAATGTGGGCGACATTCTCTAAGACATACCCCTAGAATGAGAGTGGAAGTGAATCTTGACTCATCATGGAACAAACCATGTCTAACAAGGTTCAATTATGCCTCTCAGCCACACCATTAAGATATGGTGTCCTTGGAGGTGTTATTTGTGAAACTATTCAACATTCCTTGAGGTAGTCGTGGAATTCGATACTAAGATACTCACCGCTTCTATCGGATCTGATCATATTGATTTTCCTACCTAATTGATTCTCGACTTCTTGTTTTAAATCTTTGAACTTTTCAAAGGTTTCTGACTTGTGCTGGATTAAGTAGATCTAGTCATATCTGCTATAATCATCATTAAAAGTCACATAGAATCGATTTGCATCCCTTGTGTTGGATCTGACGGTCCCACACACATTTGTGTGTATATGATCCAACAATCCTTCACCTCTTTCAGAAAAACAATTGAAAGTTGATTTTATCATCTTTACAAGTAAACAAGACTCACACATATCATCTGACCTTAAGTTAAATGATTCCAACACTCCATCCTTATGGAGTTGAGTGACGTGGTCCTTGTTGGCATGTCCAAGACGACGATGCCACAAGCATGCTTTGTTTAAACCATTAGACGAATCAATTTGTAAAACACTATTACCTAAATTGTCTACAACCATCACAGTTTCATACATACCATCACAAGGTAAAACTTCGAAATAAAATACACCATTTTTAAAAGCAGAAATAGATCTATTATCATCATTAAAAGAATATCTAAAATCTTGTTTAAATAAAGCATGAAAAGAATTGATGTTTCGTTTCATCTCTGACGAGTAGCAACAATTAATCAAATCTAAACCTAAACCACTACTAAACACTAATTTATAAACACCAATCTTGGAAACAGGTGAAGATCTCCTAGTAGCCATGATCAAGTTCATCCTTCCATTCTCCATACTATGACAACCCGAAATTTCCATTCTGTACAGACAATATCAAGTCAATAGAAGTAGAACAGTCACGGTAAATTTTCAGACTTTTCCGTATAAGTTTGAGTATTTTAGGGTTTACTCTCAAAGGAGATATCAGGAGAGTGGATGCACTAGGTTTGTGCAACTCTGTTATTCCAAAACCTTATGATATTAGGGTTCATTTCGTGAATAAAATATTTTCTGCCAAAAATCCCAAGACTATATATAGGATTCTGAGCCAAATTTATTCATTAGTTACATTTCCAACTAGAGAAAAGCCATTTTCTCTCTCACAGATCTTTGGGTTTTCATCCCAAATCGTGAGTACCTCTCTCTAGTTGTATTACATAGCTTATTAAGTGCTTAATAACATAGAAATCATATCAAAACAACGAGATTTGAGAGTTTACCGCCCAAGAACACCTTGGGCCGTAAACTCTTTTATAAGGGTCAAATGATGCCTAGTCCTTCCTTATGCAATGAAACTATGCTAGGCTTGTATGTTAGTGTATATAGGACTAGAAATCACCCATGAACACCAAGAGTAAGGTGTTCACGGCCCAAGAAGTTCTTGGACCGTGAACTCCAAACTCAAGGGCCAAAGGGTGCCTTAATCACTCCTAAAGCCTTGGACAATTACCTTGACTTACTCATAGATAAATTAAGGACTTTAAACCATCAAAAACCCATCCCAAAGAGATATTACGGCCATAATCTCTAATGGTTATGGTCCCTGGGCCGTGAACATCAAACAAGGGTACCAAAGTGTGCCTAAGGCCTTCATTAGCCTTAGATAATTGTCTAAAACCTATCCTAGATGAGCATGGGACTTGAAAACATAAAAATACCCCTTTCCATATGTGTTTACGGCAGTAAACTCAAAAGGAAATGGCCTTGGGGCCGTAAACTCCTCAAAGGAGTGTATTAATGCCCGAAACCCTTCTAAGGATTAAACCATCAAGTAGAATTGCTTCTATGGATCATGTGACACTTCAAAAACCAAATAAACATAAGCTTGGGAGCTTACGGCCGTAAACTCAAGGGTTTACGACCATAAACTCCTTGTTGTTATGACATTGAAGAGTAAACTCAAGGATAGGGTCCTTTGGAACCCTAAACCCACTAGCCTTGTCCTACAACAACTTAGATGCAATCCTTAGGGCTTATAAGACTTATATAAAGTGTTTATCATTTTCTAGGATGTCTTAATATTTTGAATTAGTAGTCTAAGACTAATTGGGTGCATATATGTGTGATTATATGTTCATTAGGATCATAATGTGTGTACAAGTACTCACTTGACACCTAACAATCCTACACCATTCAGTTCATCCAAACCACCATCTTCAGGTGAGTTCATACCCCTTAATCAATGTTCTAAA